>NW_015164710.1:427473-459609 GCF_001447785.1 Gekko japonicus | reverse complement strand
TAGCATGGCTGTTTGTGGGCAGGGCTTTTAACTAAGGGGAAGTGTGATGAGTAATGTATTGTAATTCTTTGAACATGTTATAACGTTGTACATACTCAGGAACTATTTACAGGATGTGAATGTAATTGGAAGATTAATTGTTCACTGTTTGAAGTGTTAGAATTGTTAAAAAAAAACCTAAGGGGACAGCCCCCCCAAATGTCCCGCTGTGGCTACGGGTTTGACCCTCCTTTGCTTTTGGATCTTCAGATATCAGCTGTGGTCAATGGTGCCTTCTGTTGGCTGTGGCTGAAAAACAGGGAGCGCCTCTTCCTCAGAGCTGAGGAACTAGTCACAGGGCCAGGTGCTCCCTTTCTGTTGAGAAGAGAGGTTTGCTTGTAGGTGCTTATAGCCAGAGCGCTCGGCGCTGCATGAAATTGAAGTGCCAAAAATTCAGAAATGGGACCAGTAGGTCAGTGGGTTGGGATGCCAAAGCGCACCGCAACTGTCGTGCGGGTGGGCGGTGAAGCCGGGAGGGAACAGGCGGAACCGCAGGAGCTCAGGAAGGAGGCTCCGGGAGGTTTGGCAGCAAATTTGGTTCTGCCGCCATGTCAGGGGGTGAAACTGCCGTGAAACGGAGCCTGCTGCTGTATATTTTATAAGCACTAAAATGTAAACATCAAATATAATTTTTTCCGGTGTTACATGATGTGAGCTTCTTGAGTTTTATGTTGCGGTGGGCTGAGATTCCTTTGGGTAGTGAAGGGCGGGGTATAAATCCAATCTCTTCTTCTTCTAAAGGCACCTATGTTGTTCAACAGCCTCCCAGGGAATTTTCTCAGAAGGCTTCTCCAGTTTTATGTCTTCAAAGATTCTATCTGTGACCCTCCTATTTTTCTGTCTCTCTATTATGAACTAGTTTGCTGCCTTCAAGCTTTCATGGCTTTGAAACTGAACATGTTTAACAGGTGTCATGGGCCTGGATGGCTCGGGCTAGCTTCATCTTGTGAGATCTCGGAAGCTAAGCAGGATCAGCCCTGGTTAGGATTTGGATGGGAGACTGCCAGGGGAAGTCCAAGGTTGCTTCGCAGAAGCAGTCAATGGGAAAATTTCCCAAAGGCTCATGGGAATGCTTCTGAAAGACTCACCATGACCTAGGTGTGATACAGCAGGACGGGGCTAGCAGGAAGGGGGATGACTGGAAAAGTGCTGAAGGTACCACCTTTAGGGGCCCTTCTAAGCTTTCTTGCCGGGCTCGCCATAAGTCAGCTGCAAATTGATCCACTTTCCACCACCACCAAGTGTATTGTATTTTTAAACTCTCAAATTTCCTAAGAAACGCAAGAAAGTTTTTATACAGAAAGACATCTGATAAAAAGAGCAAGAGCTAAGGAAATGAACATGCAGACTAACATCACAACATGGGTTTGGTCAACTGGGAAGCCCAGGACACTCACCACAGTTGGCCTCATCCGAGCTGTCGTGACAATCGTTGTCCCCGTCGCAGATGAAGGCCGGGTTGGTGCAGACGCCTGTCAAACACTGGAACTGGCCCGGACGGCACTTGAATTCAGCTGGGGACAACAATCCAGAACGTGATGCTTTAGGAGGAGGGCCTCCTATGATGAGCTGTACGCACTGAGGACCTGTACCCCTCTGAACATGCTTTTTTTTGGTTTTCAGCCAGCTATAACACTTTCCCATAGCCTGAGACCAGCCCCTCTGCCTCGTCCCACATTCTGCTACAACTAGACACAGAGGGGGAAAGCTTCCACGCTCCGAGATGCAAGCCAAAGTGCACCAAACCTGTCACTCATGCAGGTTCACTCCCAGATGATTATACCATTGCTAATCTGGCTGGAATCCATTCTGTGGTTTAGCACAATAGGAAAACCAGTCCAGGTGCTAAATTGCTGGTCCATGCTTTTTTAAAGAAAAAATAATAATAACAAATTGTGCTAGCACGGGGGCTTTGGCTCAGGGGTAGAGCATCTGCTTTGTATGCAGACGGTCCCGGGTGCCATCCGTGCCAGCTCTGTTTAGAAGGATCTCACACCACAGGTGCTGGGAGCTGCTGTCTGGCAGAGCAGAGCCTACACAGCGACGTGGAGCAATGGCCTGACTCTGTATTAACGCAGCCTCCTGTGCCAGTATAGCAATGAGACGCTGTTCACTCTGCATAGAGCAGCCACTGCAAAGGAGGCAGGATGACGTATGTGACGGAACAGGCCTGCTTTGACTTGCAGACCCTGTTCTGCCAAGCCCCTTCCTTGGCTTGTGCCAATTCCTGGAGGGCTCTATCCCGCTTCCTTCCACTAGGGTACGCTGCCACCACTGTCCTGTTGGGGTCTTCCTGCCACACCCCTTCTCAAACTGAGGCCCTGCCTCTGATCTCCTGCTACCCAGTGCCTAGTTACCACAGGGACCAAATTCCTTCTTTTTTTGGGGGGGAGGCCTGGAGGATTGGCAATGGGTGCCTTGACTGCCTGCCTTCCCCCTTGCTGGGACTCCCCTCTTACAGTAGCGTGGTCTAAGGTGGTTGGGGGGAACCAGGTGGGCCAGAGGACACGCCCAGCTCCAAAGAGTAAAATATTTATTAAGAAGAGAAAAACGTTACAAGCATACACAGCACCAGATCGACAGCCATAAGAACAAAGAGTCCCTTACAACATATAGAGCTGGACGCACTGAATCCGATATCAGAATGGCATGCGGTATTGCCTTCCCAATGCCGGGTCTTCCCTGGTCAACAGCAGTCAGACAAGGCCAAAGGGTGACATGTTTAAGAGGTCATTGCATGCACTTAAAGCCTCAGTGGGGATTTTAAGGCGTTTCTGTGGGTAAGTGACATCAATGGGAATTTCCTACTGTGACAGGCGGGAGTCTGTCTTGCCTCTAAAGGGGAAAACTGCCACTCAGCTGAGCCTAGAGGAGTGCTGCTCCAGCATCGAATCGTGTTTTTTTTGGGGGGGATATTGGAGGGAAGTGCAGCAAGAGTCAATTTTTGGTCTGCCCTGAGCAACAGAGCAGAGCGCTGGAAGGGTGGCTTGCCTGGTAGGGTGGCAGAGTGGCTTAGCTCTGAATTTATATCCTTCAGGCACACCCTTTGCTTCACTATCAATTCCTATACATCCCTTAAAAGCGCAGTCCCCTATGATGTTATTGACCAGGTAGGGACCTCGGGGCACCAAAGCCATACCACTGTGATCCTAAGGGCCGCGTTAGAATCTTACCCCCTAGCAATGCTGCCAAAGCGGTTCCGGAGCCATTTGCCTCCAATAACCCACATCTTGCCAAGGTGATACTTCGCTGGTACCCAGGGCTTTTTTTGTAGAAAAAGCCCAGCAGGAACTCATTAGCAAAATTTATTTATTTGCCATACCCAACAGCAGGAACTCATTAGCATATTAGGCCACACCCCCTGACTGCACAGCTTATTTGCGTATTAGGCCACACCCCATGTTACCAGAATCCAGCCACACCCATCTTTTGCTTCTTATTCTCTTTACCTTGTTTGTTGTCAAAACCTAGGGCTTTTTTTTTTGGAGCAGGAACTCCCTTGCATGTTAGGCCACACACCCCTAATGGTAGCCAATCCTAATGAGTTTCTGCTGTTGGGTGTGGCCTATTATGCTAATGAGTTCCTGCTGGGCGTGGCCAACTTGGGAGCCAGCCGGAACTCCGTTCCTGTGCGTTCCTGCCCAAAAATAGCCCTGCTGGTACCCATGATAAGCGCCTCCCTGTCCCCCAAGCCTCCTCTCCCAGCTGTTCACTCACGGCAGTTCTCGGGCTCATCCGAATGATCCCCGCAGTCGTCTTCTGTGTCGCATTTCCACCAGAAAGGGATGCACTTGTCATTCTTACAAACAAACTGCCATGGGAAGGAAAGGACACGAAGCTGAGACAAGGTACGGGCCCCTTTCCCTTTCCCTCTATGGCCCATCAGAACGTCACCCGAGAAGTCACATTTCCTGTGCCAGAGACCTCCGGAAACCCTCCTAGATGAGGCCGCACCCCCATTCTCTATGCAATCAGGCTACACACTCACAGGCTACAAGGGACTCGCTGAGAGAACTGCTGATAAAGGAAGAGCACCAAAGTTAACAAAAAGAGACTTCAACACAAAGGTAATTCAACACATGTAATCCATCATAGGAAAATACAAAAGTCCACAATATCCCAAAGGGAAAGAACAAAGTCCAGAATATAAATTTCTCAAAGGGAAACAATGGAGTCTGGAATAGATATCAACACTTTTCCTAGGTATTGGTCAGTGTTTCGGACTTCTGGTCCTTCCTCAGGAACAAAAAGCCACTACAGGAAGTCTCATTGCAATTGCAGGCAAACTTTATTCAGTTTCTATATGGGCCAGGTCTCCTAAGCTTTAGAAAGCACCTACCAAGGTTGCTATTATGTAAGTTGGACCAAACATGCCTCCATGAATATCTATTCCAGACTTCATTGTATTTTCCTATTCCAGACTTTTGTATTTTCCTATGATGGATTACATGTGTTGAATTACCTTTGTGTTGAAGTCTCTTTTTGTTAACTTTGGTGTGGGTTTGTGCAGTACACAGTTGTTATTTGCTGTTTTTTTGGCCATTGTTTACTGTGGACTGTATTATTGTTGTTGTTGATAAAGGAAGAGCAAACATTTTGTTCTCTACAGGCACCAGCTCTAAGAAAAGTGGCTGTGATGATGCTCTCCGCCTTGTCGAGACCGTCTCAAGAACTGGAGTCTTCCCAACCAGAGGGGCATGGCTGTGGTCTCCAGAGGTTGCTCCAGCATGGAGATAAGACCTTGACCAAACCATGAATGGGGGGGGGCACATGCGCCCAGGGTATTGCTGGCTGATGAAGCAACATTGGCGCGCCACACTAGTTACCTGGCTGGCTGTGCAGTTGGAGATGCAGGTCTTGCCATCCGCACCCAAATAGAAGTTGGTCGGGCAAGCGCACTTGAAACCTCCGCCTGGTGACAGCAGGCACAGGTTGCTGCAGCCGCCGTTGTTGATTTTGCAGGGGTGGTTGGGAACTGGAGGGTAAAGGAGAAAAGATGCAGGAGCAGAGACGCAGGTTAGGTCAGCTGCTCTCAAGATGGACCAAAGCATAACCTATTCTCTTCCAAAGACTCCCCATACCATGGGTGTGGGTAAAATGCACAATGAAAGTCTTTTCTACGTTTAATGAAGAAACAGGGAACACACCAGTAGTTCAGAATCCTAGTGTACAGGCAGAAGGAACATAAGAGGAGCCCTGCTGGGTCAGACCAGCGGTCTATCTAACCCCGCATCCTGTCACACAGTAAGGGCCAACCACAGGGCATAGAGGCCAAGGCCTTCCCCTGATGTTGCCTCCTGGAATTGGGATTCAGAGGCTGACTGCCTCTAAACGTGGAAGAGCGCTAAACGTGGAAGAGCGGATCGAAATGTACACAGTGAGTCTGAACGGAGGAAAGTGGAAACAAGATCTAATTGTACGTTCTGTTTCTAAGTGGATTAGCTGTCATCTGGACTACTTATCTTGAAAGCCCAGGAGACACACTCTTGATGTTCTCCATGGGGCCTTCTTTCCAGGATGATATAAGCCTCAGCAGGGCGTAGAGTGGAGGTGGCAGGCCATAAGGGAAAAGAGCTCCTCCCTCTTGGCTGCCGTGGCACACAGCCACTGGAGGACTTTCCGTGCATTCTTCCCAAGTGAGTTACATCTCCAGCTGCCCACATGGAAAAGGAGACCCCGATTATTATTTTTTTGCAGAGATACCCAAACTTATGTGGTTTGAGCCCCTCTCCTTTGGCAGCATGCCCCAAATCACAGACTCCTCCTCCGCCGTGTGCTGCGTTAATCACTCTACACATATAGGTATGTACACAGCACATGCTCTTCTCATATACTTTTGTTAGTGCTTAAGCCAGGAAAGAAAATGGAAATGCCGCTGGGAGGAGACTCCACTGAAGAGTCTACAGGACGCTACCGTCTCTCTCCCCACACCGAGGAGCCATTCAGATACAGGTGCTATCTCAGCTCCTAGGTTCTTTCCCTGCCCAGATTGGGCAAGCTCTGCCCCAAATACATTTATTCTGTACTCTGCTGCCGCACGCTAGTTGACCTTGACCCCCATGCAATGTCGCCTTCCTTCCCTTTAAGGTTTCGTAGTCGAGCTAGCCCAGCACGGCACTCACCATCTGGTTGCCTGTAGGGGTGGAAGATGTGGATGTCCATGGGCCGATGCAGCGTGCTGATCAGAGTGGTTTTGTTGGTGCCGGTGGTCTTGTGGGCCCGATTGATGGATTTGGTCTCCCAGTCGGTCCAGTAGATGTAATCCTCAAAGAGTGTCAGGGCAAAGATGTGAGGAATATCCTGGCTCAGAACTAGGGTAGGAGAAGGAAGATATTCTTACAGGGTGGCAGGGACACAGGACCCAACTTGTATTAGACACCAGCTCTACTGCACACATTGAGAAGAAGAAGATCCAGATGACTACTGGCTACAGGCACACCTAGATCCAATGCGATGGACAACCTGTATCTGATTCTTCAGACGTTCAGTCCTGTGCAGTTGCCACTCATTTGTTATGGAAGGCCTCGACAAGTTTTCTTTGGCTCTAGGAGCCAGCACAGAAATTCAGGAGCCAGACTTGCGTTTCAGCCTTCAAGGTTTTGAAATGGCCATGTTTTCCAATTACTGCTACCAAAAACCTAATCCTAATCAATTCACAGTATCTCATAATTTTATTAAAACTTTCGGGGGAAAGCACTGTGATATGCAAATAAATACAGAGTAACCCTAGCTGGGAGTGAAGGCAGCATGATACAGCTCGATCTCGTAATATGTCAGAAGCTAAGTAGGGACAGTACTTGGAAGGGAGACCACCAAGGAAGGCTCTGCAGAGGAAGGCTTATGGCAAATCACTTCTATTTTTCACATGCCTTGAAAGCCCCTTGCTAGGGTCTGCATAAGCCAGTTATGACTTGATGGCACATACATGCATACAGAAAGTAGCTGGTTAAGAAATGAATTCATCCACCACCAATGAATGCTGTGAACTTAACATACAAACAAGCAATGACAAGCACTTCATGGCACTGTTTTGTGCCATTTTGATCGGTCCTAATAAAAGGCACTAAGTGGACTGTATTCTTGGTCAGGATTTTACTTTTGAACCTACATGGCTGTAAAAACAATGTCTTTGCATATATCTAAGTGACACAATATATCCCGATGTGAAGGGATAAATAAGCGTTGTACTTCCACTGAGGATCGCCAAGAGACACTACAATAAAAGGTGCCCCAATGGAAGTTCTAGACACAATGGATTTGTTGAGTCCTGTGTTATGTGCAATCCACATGGCCCTCCTTCAAGGACATGCTCTTGCTTCAAGGATCTCTCGCTCTCCCCATTTATATGTACAGGTCCCCTTAGAGATAATCCAGCCCCAGCGTCCTATCTGTTCCACATTGAGAATCCCAAGCAAGGAAGGGCTTTTTCCTTAGCGAGGAGTGCCTCCCTGACGTCTATGGTTTTAGAGGGTAGATTTAACAAAATCCCCTTCTCCCAGTACACCAAACTGGCTTTCAGTTCTCTTATGGAGAATTTGTTCCTTAAGGGTCACATTCTGCTCAGCATCCTTCTCATCCCACAGCTGGCTGTGCTATCTAAAGGAACGTGAGCCTCTCTGCTCAGCCTATCCCGCATATGAATTATAAGCTCCAGGGCTCTGGCATGCCTCTCACCTATGTGCCGGTTGGAGCCATCCAGGCTGGCGAATTCGATGTAGTCCTCCCGGGCATCGGCCCAGTAGATGCGGCCGTTAATGTAGTCCAGGGTGAGGCCGTTGGGCCAGGTGATCTTGGTGTCCACGATGACGCTCCGGTTGGTACCATCCATGCCGATCTTGCCAATCAGGGAATGGTCACCCCAGTCTGTCCAGTACAAGTATCTGGGAGAGAGCAGATGGTAAAGTCAACACACTGGACTACAACGGTGATCACTCCTCAAGTGGTGAAAAATCCAAAGATGTGCCCTGCATGCACCATTCATACAAGCAGGGGTTTTTGATTAAGGTGGTTTCCACAGACTTGCACGGTTTCCCCATTACTGCTGTGGCTGCTGGCCCATTGTCAGTGTGGCTGCCAATACAGTGGAGTGACAACAGTTTCCCTGCCCCAGTCCCTCAGCAGTAGCCATCCCCATCTCCTAGGGCTCAGGTTTTTATTTTAATCAGCAACTGAATATTGCTATATCAGTACTCTGTTATGACAATGTGTGTATCAGGTTCTCTGAATTCCAAGCTTTCATTAAAAAAAAAATTAAGTCTCTAGCACATTTTGTTTTGGAGATATCCCTTTCATAAGAACATAAGAAGAGCTCTGCTGGATTAGATCAGTGGTCCATCTAGTCCAGCATCCTGTCTCACACAGTGGCCAAGCAGTTCCTCTGGAGAGTCAACAACAGGGCACCAAGGTCAAGGCCTTCATGAGAACATAAGAAGAGCCCTGCTGGATCAGACCAGTGGTTCTTCTAGTCCAGCATCCTATCTCACACAGTGACCAATCAGGCCCTGTGGACAGCCAATAACAGGGCTCCAAATGCCCTTATTTGCATAGAGACAGGCATGATTACGGTTGAGGCAAAACTATAGACTGCGGTGACAATGTTCTGGTTAAAGCTAGCTTTTCTACCCAAGGGATTGACAAAATGGCGAGCCTTCTTGGCTCCAGATAACAGAGTAATCCCTATGCCTTACCTTTCCCATTTATTAAATCAGGACTACAGAAGAATGTTTACACTAATGCGTAGGGATGTACTCCCATCTGCGGTCCTGGAAGGAAAATTTAACAAGACTCCTTACGAAGAAAGGATATGCCCCTGTTGTGCGGATGGTATTGAGTCTGTAGAACATGTAATTTTTTTTTTTGTAAAGAACATAACAACATCCAGGAGTCTCTTCCTTTCCCTAAGACACTCCCTCTCTCTCGCAGGCAAATAATCTGCCTTTTAAGAAATTTGCTATCGGATAGCCGGGCAGAAGTTACTTATCGGGTGGCTAGGATCGAACGGCTTGCCATAAGAATTAGAAAATCTATAGTCGCTCGAAAATAGGAGAATTAAGATTAAGTTTTATTCATTTTAACCATTATGGTTTTTATGGTGTTTTTTATAGCCAGTCTTAAAATTCTGTTCCTATTTTAATGTGATATCTTTTACCCATGTTACAAAGCAACATTGTTTTATGTGTTGGTCAATGACTGTGAATAAAAGTTATCTATCTAACCATAATGCTGTGTGGAAGCAGGAAAAAGCCCAGCAGCATCGATCCCAGTGCAAACTAGGGCTGCCAAGTGGGGGTGGGGGGCGGGGAAACCCCCGCTTTGGAGGCCCAATTTCCGCCGTGGCGGAATCGGGCCCCGGGGGGAACTCCGCCCCCCAAAGCGCCACATCGCTCACGTTGGGGGCGTGGCCCAGATCATCGGGGGAAACCATATGGTTTCCCCCCCGACGATCTGGGCCATGCCCCCAACGTGAGCGACGTCGCACGTCACTTCCGTTGACGTGCTGGCGGCGTGCGCGCATCCGGAGCCGGTTCCCGGACCCGTCGGCGCCTCCCCCGCCGGTGAGTTTGCGGGACGTGGCAACCCTAGTGCAAACAACCAGTGTGGAAATGGCCTGTGGTTCATACAGACCTCTTCGAAATATCTAACTGCCTCCTCAGAGGTAGAAACATTATCCAGAATCAGAAATGTGTTCTGGTTTTCAATATCCTCGTTCCCTCC
The DNA here is from genome assembly GCF_001447785.1 of Gekko japonicus. Classification (NCBI taxonomy): domain Eukaryota; kingdom Metazoa; phylum Chordata; class Lepidosauria; order Squamata; family Gekkonidae; genus Gekko; species Gekko japonicus. Next base: position 449,856 of record NW_015164710.1, on the reverse strand, counting down.
CAGGTCATACTAGTCTCTCTTCCCTTTGCATCCCATGAAATGGGATTCAGGTTCCATTTCACTTAGGTTCCACTTACCCCTGAGCCTCTCCCCACTCCTCTGACATCTCCGTGAAAAAAGAAACAGAATTTGAGAGCAACGAAGCTGATCTGAAAGTTAATGCAAGTACTCCCTTGGGAGGGTCGTGGTTGAAGTGCAGACAAGAAGGTAACGGTGGTGTAGATTAAACCTGGATGCCCCCTAGACTGGTTATAACTGGGATGGTACCTGGAGAGATATGACAGACTCACCCGTGCTGTACATCCACCACCAGTGCCCTGGGTTCCCGCAGCCCTGTGTTCACCAGCACGGTGCGGTAGGCCCCGTTGAGCTTTGACACTTCAATGGTGTCTCTTCCTTTGTCACACCAGTATAAGTTTCCACCCACCCAGTCCACGGCCAGCCCGTCAGGGTTGCTTAGCCCGGTACGGTGCAGAACCTAGAAGGACAGGAAGCAGAGAATGGCATGAATCAGACAAGGAACTGGATTGCTTGATCTGGTCAAAGCTACCTTTGACCTTTTTATGGATAGGCCTGTTACCCAGAATGCACTGCAGCTGGCAATGCCAGGAATTTTGTTTCTCCCAGGGGGAAAAAACAACTATACCAAAATTCTGCCTATACATGGGGTGTAGTGGAAGAAGGAGGAGGACGAGATTGGATTTATACCCTGCCCTTCACTAACTGAAGGAGTCTCAGAGCGGCTTACAATCCCTTTCCCTTCCCCTCCCCTCAAAAGACACCCTGTGAGGTAGGTGGGGCTGAGAGAGAGCTCTCTCGAGAACTGCCCTTGAGAGAACAGCTCTGAAAGAACTTGTGACTGACCCAAGGTCACACCAGCAGCTGCATGTGGAGGAGTGGGGAATCAAACCTGGTTCTCCCAGACTCTGTGCTCGTAACCTCTGCACCAAACTGGCTCTCTGGTTTGGTTGCACAGGAGCTGATTCTGAGCGTACACGCAGAAACAGAGTTGTAAGAAAGTGGAGGTACAGTCACACACCTGTACATTGCTGCCATTGATGTGCATGCGGCGGATCATGCTGCCTTGCGTGGTGACATCTGTCCAATAGATCATTTGTTCCCGGTAGTCGAAGTCCAAAGCCACAGCATTGTTCAGCCCCTAAACTCCCCAAGGGAGAAAGACAAGTGTTAATTCTTGCGCTGAGCATACGGTGTCTAGATAACGCTGCAAAGGACACTGTCAGTCAGGATTAGACTCTGCTCAATATAGGCAACAGAACTCTGCACCCACGATATGGTTTCAAGCAAACTGTAAAAAAGTCCTTCCCAAACTCCCAACAGCTGGTGCATGTGTTCCTGAATTACAGTGGGAAGGCATAACTTAATCTGTTGCCTGCAAAAGTTTACTTTTAGAGCATGCTCTGTTTCTGAATGAGTCACTGTTCTGGGAATGCCACTGGATTAGAAGCAGGCATGCCCAGATCAGTGACTCATGCAGGGATGCACTGGGTAGCTTCCTTTGAGAACAAGCAATGCTGCTCCATCTTTATATTATAAATGATCCAATAAGGTGCAGCAGAACCACTGACTGGAAGGAAGGAGAACCAGGAGGCTGCTAACGATGCAGGGTGGTGCTTTGCACCGAAGTAAACCCTTTTCAAGATATAATACTCCACTGTTAAATAGGGTTATCTTGACAAGGCTTAAGCTCCAAATGTAAACTATGGCCACCATCAATGTCCCATCTGCTCCCAAAGCATCATTGCTCATTGGTCAGACCACTGGTCAGTCTAACCCAGAGCTGTCTGTTCTAGCAGCAGCTCTCCAAAGTTTCAGACAGAGAGCGGTCTCTCCCAACACCTGAGGTCCCTTAAAAAAAAACACAAAAAAACCCCCCACACTATTTATTAACAGTATTTATGGATAAGAATAACCTTAATCGATTACAAGAAAAATATGAACAGTTATTTAACTATGAGTGAGAAAACTATTAATACCAATAACCAGCGGTGCACCGTAACACTTGGATCAGTGAGTATTTATGCAATAGCATCATATAGGATTTGGACATTCGATGATGTATTTAAGACACTATAGATCTGACTGCTTAATAAACGAAGTTAGGGCTGTATTTCAAGAGGCTTTTGCAGATTTGTCGCATGGATCTGTAAACAATTTTTTTTTTAAAGTCAGCCAGCTATTTCTAAAGGTAGTTTTGGAAGACGGATTGTCAGTAGATTGGAGCGGGGGGGGGGGATTCTGTCAAAGATCAAAGGCCAGGGACTGAACTTGGGACCTTCTGCATTCAATGCCCTGTATTCTGACCTATGAGCCAAAGCTGTGGCTGAGGAAAGAAACTGAAGAAAGGAGGCATAAAGATGATTGGAAGGAGAATGAAATTGGCACATTTGTCTCCCATGATCCTGTCTCATTCCTGTAGGATAGGTAAGGAAGTAAAAACAGCCCCCCCCCAAGGACCTGCTCCCTGCCCTCCGCATTACCTGTTTCAGGGAGTACAAACATCCCCCTTATAATCTGCTCCCTGCCCTCCCTATTACCTGTTTCAGCAACGTGTAGTTGGAACCATCCAGGCTCAGCTTCCGAAGGTAGTACCGATTAGCAAAGATCAGGAAGGGCTCGTCATCTGTGAAACAGAGACAGGGATTGGGTTAGAGTCAGGCCAGATAACCATCGCAAGGACGGCTCTCAACTCTGGAGGTGCTCAGAGCTCCCATTCGGACAGTGATTTCTGGCATCTCGTTTTCATGTTTCAACGCAAACAGCTGGAGAAAGGCCTCACGCCACAAACAACCATGGCTTAGATGCCTCTGAGCATTTGGTACGGTCCAGTTTTGCATCTACCACCCATCAGGCCAGCCCCTTTAAGTTCTCTGGGTGTGGGTAGTTGAAGGCTATGCTCAGAAGTTGGACCAGGCTGGAGTGTACAAGGACGGCCCATGAGAACTGTAGAAAGATCTCCCCCCTGCAATAGCAGTACGGGCTGCTGGACCGAGGCTGCCGACGGTCACCCTGTGACCTGATTCTCCCCCCAGCTGCCAACCCAGGATGGGGCCTGTGGGGCTGCTGGCAAACAGGAGAGGGAAGGGACAGTGGTGTCGGGGAGTCCTCCGGGTGGCCCAGAGAGTCAGGGGGCCTAGGTTGCATAGGAAGTTGTGGGGCCTTGGCAGGAAGTCAGGGGGCCAGGCCCCCAGGAGGCCCCACCGTAACTACGGGCCTGGCTGGGGAAGGAGTTTGCTAGCGCATTATGTTAAAGGAAAGGGGAGTGGAAGAAGGTGAAGAGGTAGCTATCAGAAATGTTGAAGAGACGGGACTGGAACCGGGACCATTTCTGCAGTAGTGAAATTCCTAACATTCTTCCAAAAATGTGGGGTAAGGAGGAGAAAACTTCGAGTTTGCGCCTGGTGAGGAAAAATCTACTGCAAAAAATTCCACGTAACGTGGAGTTTTAAAAACATCAACGTGGGGGATTTCACTACTGCAGAAATGGTCTGGGAAGACCCCGATCTCACTCGGCTAATTAGTATAGATCTGTTTGTGGAGGAAACAGGAGAAGTAATCCGGTATGGATTCTGTCCCCAGCCGACAGAGAAGGACCAAGAAATACAAAACACATGAAGCTGCCTTATACTGAATCGGGACGATTCGTCCATCAGGATCAGTCTTGTCTACTCAGACTGGCGGCGGCTCTCCAGGGTCTCAGGGAAGAGGTCTTTCACATCACTGGAGATACCAGGGATTGAGCCTGGGACCTTTCTGCATGCCAAGCAGATTATCTGCCGCTGAACCACGTTCCTTCCAGCTTATCATTCAAGAATCCGATGGCTGGATAGACCCCACAAAAGCCCAAAATTCCCAGTCAGGGAACAAAGGGAGCCATCTGTTTGATGCTGATCTCTAGTAGGACATTGGCAGCTCCTCACCTGTGACAGCTTTGCAGCTGGTGGGGTCGTCCGGCTTCACCATGTAGCCGTCCACGCAGAGGCACTTGAAGCTTCCCATGGTGTTGTAGCATACCTGGCTGCACGGGTAGGTGGTTGTGCACTCGTCAATGTCAATGCAAGTCTTCCCGTCATCCTTCAGCCGGAACCCAGGGCGACATCTGCACTGCAGGGGGCAGCAGAAAGTCATTACAGGTATATGGGCAGTCTCCTGGGGCGGGGGAGGTGGGGCTCCTCCGTTTTGTTACATGTGCAAACGTACCTCGAGGCAGGTTGCAGGGTGCACAGCCAGAAATGGTGGCTTTGTGCTCTAACCTAACATAATGTCATCTCCCTCTTGTGGGTTTATTCTTATAAACAATTTTTGGAGGGGATGTCACTGTTGCGTTTATTACACATTTAAGATGATAGTTCAGGGCTGTCAAACATGCGGCCCGGGGGCCGGATCAGGCCCCCGAGGGCTTCCATCAGGCCCGCAGTGGAACTGGCCATCTCCTGCTTCCAGTTCTGCTGCTGCTGCTGCATCATAGCTTGCTTCACCAGACTCTCTTAAACACTCAGCCATTTCATGTTTTCACCTGGGTCCTAGACTCTTGAGCATGACATTTCTGTGGTGAATGTCAATAAATCAAAAGTAGGTTTGCAGTTTACAGAGCTAATGTTTTAAGCATGTTTTTATTTTAAGTTTAAAACAAATCTTTGTGTTTGTGCCCTTTATAAAGTTTATTCATTTATATCCCCGCTACCCGGCATTACGTTTTATGACACACATGGCCCGGCCCAACAAGGTCTCATTTATGTCAGATCCGGCCCTCGTAAGAAATGAGCTCGACACCCCTGCTCTAGTTCTTATCCTTATAGAGAGGGAAGGATTTGGAACCTGGGAGTGAATCCTGTTTCTCCTTCCTCCTATGGCAGACACAGCTGGAAAGGTCCCCCTTTTGGTCTTGGACCATTGGAGGTTGCCAAAGTGGGAAGAAGCCCTTTATTCATTAATCAGAGGTCCACTGCGAGACGAAAGGGAAGGGAAGAAAAGCACCACCTCCAAAACGATCATCACCCTTAGATGGTCAAGAAGCTGCAGCCCTCCCAGTTGCTATAATATGGGCAACTCTCTGCTATGGCTGGCGATGCCATATGCAGGGTACATGTGCGCACACTGAAGCTTTTAACTCTGCAATGATGCAAACAGGCCACATCCAGAGTGACACCCGGATGCTCAAGATAGCTTCTCATACTCCTGGCTGGGTGCTGTTGGTACATCCTGGGAAAGGGCACATTTGTCTGCCTTCAATATGACCCAAGCAATGAAAAAACAACCATGACAAAATTTTGAGCAATTGTGTATTAACTTGTACTCTAATAAAGTGCATGTATAAAAGTCCAAACTGAGCATCGACAAACAATTAAATGATAGAAAGTCCAAATAACAGAGTGTAATTCCAATACTTTCCAAAGTCCTCTAAGTTCTAATCACGGAGCTTTAATTAGCTCAATAAATTCCCATTCCATCTAGTTCAGGAAGCATTTATCAGAGCAGCTGTCCCGTCATTTAAATCAACACATTCCAATTGTTGTTTGGACATGTTTAAACAACAATTTGTAACGTTCAAACAACAATTGGAATGTGTTGATTTAATAATCAGACAACTACTCTGATAAATGCATGGGGCTCCCTGAACTAGATAGAATTGGAATTTATTGAGCTAATTAGAGCTCCACGATTGGAACTTAAGGGGACTTTGGAAAGTATTGGACTTACATTCTGTTATTTGGACTTTCTATCATTTAACTGTTTTATCAATGTTCAGTTTGGATTTTTATACATGCACTTTATTAGAGTATAAGATAATACACGATTGTTCTTCATAATTTCATCACGGTTGTTTTACCATTGCTTAGGCTTTTTACCGTGATTCTCCCTTGTGGATTCACCTTGGTTTCATCCAAACATATGAAGCTACCTTCCACTGAGTCAGACCATTCATTGGTCTATCCAGGCTGGTGGCAGTTCTCTCAGGTTTCATGCAAGGGCTTTTCCAAAATCCTTTTAACTGAATCTGGGGCTCATGGCACAGTGACAAATCTGGACCAAGTAAGTGTCTATCAATGCATTTGCATTTGCTATAATAGCATTTGCAGACTTCAATCTTACTAGGCACAGGGGTGATCTGATAAGTGCTTTATTACGTTGGTGCTGCATACGTTGTCATGATACCAGAATTTACATTTTTATTATTACGCAGGCCACTTTCTGAATGCACGGGGAAAGCACCAAAGAAAAGTCCTAATAAATAAAGAGCAGCAAACCCCTCACAGTCCAGATCACTTTGGCTCAGCTGGATTTATTCACTCCTCCTTCTGTCCAAGGGGCCTCAAAGAAGTTTACAGCATCTTTCTCCCCTTCTCCACTGTATCCTCACAAGAAGCCTTTGAGGTAGGTTAAGGGGAGAGTGACCGGCCCAAGGTCACCCGATGGGCTTCCATGGCAGAGTGAGGATTCAAACCAGGGTCTCCCAGATCCTCGGCTGACACTGACCGCTACGCCACACTGACTCAGAGTAAGTCTGACGATAAACCGAAGTGAAGAGAAACTATTTGGCCCAACCTTTTAGTTGGATAAGCTCCCCCGCTTCTGGAGAAACTACCAGGCCCAAACTTGTAGTTGAATAAGCCCCCCAATTTGAGGACAAATTACCATGCCCAACCTGGGAGCTGGGTAAGCCACCCACTAGAGGAGAAACTCCCAGGTCCAACCTTCTTTGGTGTAGTGATTGTGTGGACTCTAATCTGGGAGAATGGGGTTTGATTCCCCACTACTCCACTTGCAGCTGCTTGATGACCTTGGGCAAGCCATAGTTCTGTCAGAGCTGTTCTCTCAAGGACGGTTCTGGAAAGAGCTCTCTCCGCCCCGCCTACTGTTGTGGGGTGTCTGTTGTGGGGTGGGGAAGGGAAAGGAGTTTGTAAGCTGCTCTGAGACTCTGAGTGAAGGGCGGGGTATAAATCCAATTTCTTCTCTTTTCTTCTTGTAGCTGGATAAGGCCCCCAGCTGAGAGAAACTATCAGGCCCAGTTGTGGAGAAACTATCAGGCCCAATTTGGTAGCTGGATAAGTCCTCTAACCAAGGAGAAACTACCTGGCCTAGCCTTGTAGCTGGATAAGCCCCACACTTCAGGATAATCTATCAGGACCAGCTTTGTAGCTGGTAAAGTCCCTCACTTGAGAAGAAACTACCATGCCTAACCCTGTAGCTGGATAAGCCCCCCACTTGAGGAGAAACTAGCAAGCCAAACTGTGGTGCCAGATAAGCCCCCGAATTGTGGAGAAACTACCAGGCCCAACCTTGTAGCCGATTTTGAGGTCTTCACACTCCTGGGAGCAGCCGCTGAGCTTCTTGTTGAGGCACTCGTTGATGAAGCAATTGAGTTCGTCAGAGCCGTCAGCACAGTCGTTGTTGTTGTCGCAGAGCAGATGCTCGGAGATGCAGTTCCCATTGTGGCACAGGAAAGAGCTGCTGTTGCACTTGCTCTCTGGAATGACAAGGAGGAGTCATGCCACAGATATGCCTAGAAGGAGCTCAGTTGGGAAAATAGTGGTTTTCTTTGGTGAGTTCCTTTTCCCAGTTGTATTCCCACTGAAGCCTGTCTTGTTTTTGATACATTAACCTACTGGAAGGAGCTCAGGGCATGTACGTTTTCTGACCAAATTTCCTCCTCACGCACCGCAACTGCTCTGTATGTGGCTGGCCTGCAGCACAATTCTAACAACATTTGTACAGAAGTAAGCCTGACTGATCTCAATGGGATTTACTTCCTTATTAAGTGCATTTGCAATTGCAGATCCAAACCCCTCCCCCTAGCTCCCTCCACCAGCAAAGCTCAGACTGTACGAAGCCCATGATGCCTGAATACAGTACAAATTGCCATTTTGCACAATTTTATTTACGTTATTTATAGTACACCTTTCTCAGTGAGACTCAAGGGAGACTACATAACATATGCCAGTGCAATCAACAGAACGAGGAGGCATCAAATAAACAACTGGGAAGGGAAAGGGAAGACTGCAGAATGAAGAAATCTGGAACAAGGCATAAATATTAACGCAAGAAATGGTATTATGTATTGTGCTTTAAAGGTTCCCTTGCTCGAAAGCCAGTCGAATCCGACTCTAGTGTTGCGGTGCTCATCTCTATTTCAAAGCCGAAGAGCCAGCGCTGCCCGAAGACGTTTCCGTGGTAATGTGGCAGGCATGACTAAACACCAAGGCGCACGGAACGCTGTTACCTTCCCACCGAAGTGGTCCCTCTTTATCTACTTGCAATTTCTTGCTTTCGAACTGCTAGGTTGGCAGGAGGTGTGCTTTTTAACTGGTATATAAATAATACTGTTCCAAGTCTAGCAGGCCCCGAATTCTTTCCTCCATCTTTAGGAGGTCGGAAAGCACTGATCCTCTTATAAGGAGATGATGAGTGCTTGGGGCTCTTTAGCTTGGAGAAACGACGGCTGACATGATCGCGGTTTATAAGATTATGCATGGGACAGAGCAGATAGAGAAAGAAGTACTTTTCTCCCTTTCTCACAATACAAGAACTTGAGGGCACTCAGTGAAATTGCTGAGCAGTCGGGTTAGAACAGATAAAAGGAAGTACTTCTTCACCCAGAGTGATTAACACATGGAATTCACTGCCACAGAAGAGGGTGGCGGCTACAAGTATAGACAGCTTCAGGAGGGAATTAGATAAATATATGGAGCAGCGGTCTATCAGTGGGTATTAGCCACAAGGTATAGATAGGAACTCACAGGCTGGGGCAAGTGATGCACTGTATTCCTGGTGCTTGGAGGGGGCAACAGTGGGAGGGCTTCTAGTGTCCTGGCCCCACTGGTGGACCTCCTGATGGCACCTGGTATTTTTGGCTACTGTGTCACAGAGTGTTGGACTGGATGGGCCACCGGCCTGATCCAACATTGGCTTCTCTTATGTTCTTATATGGTGCAGGTGTCCTTAAGTTGCATCGGTTTAAGACAGATGTTGCAAAATTGTGTAATTTTTGTAAGGCTGAAGCTTTAAAGATTTAAAGCTTTAAACCTTGAAGATTTAAGTGGTCAATAGAATGCAATTCAACTGAACAACACAGAATGTAAATAGAAATATAATACAGTGAGAGCAAGATAAAATGCTGCTCGACTTTCACTATGAAGATACTACAAAATCCAAATTTCTGCCCCAGGCTGACTGGGATCCAAACTGGTCTCTGTGGGGAACCCGTCTTACCTCTTACTCCACTCCATGTTTGACAATGTAAAACTAAAAGGGGGTGTTCCTTATAGCTTATATTTCAGCATTTTTGTTATTACACCCCAAAATGCCAGAGAACGCTTCCTTAGACTTTCATCTTGGGATGCCAGCCTCCAGGTGGGACCTGGGGATCCCCTGGAATTACTGCTTCTCTCCAGACTACAGGGATGCATTCCCCTGGAGAAAACTGATGCTTTGGAGGGTGGATTCTCTGGCACTGTACCCCACTGAGGTCCCTGTCCTCCCCAGGCTCCCCTCCCCAATCTCCGTGAGTTTTCCAAACTGGAGCTGGCAACATTCTCCCTCCACCACCACGCTGGTGGCCTGGGACGACCTGGCAACCCTACTTCCATCAGATTCCATGTGATGCTGGCAAGCACCTTAGGGGCAGCAGTGTTAATAGATTAACTAGCTGAAGGCACTTAACATCTTCATTCATTCGCTGCCCCCCAAACCCCAACAGTTTATTCTCCATGTGCAATACAAGTAGTCATACGAGCCCACCAATTTCCCTTCCCCCCTAGTAGCACCTACCTGTGCCGGAGCAGCGAGGATTCTTGGGTGCCTCGTCGGAGTGGTCGTGGCAGTCAAACTCGCCGTCGCACTCCCACTGCTTGTGGCTCAGGCAGCGGCCGTTGGCACAGCGGAACTCGTTGGGGCCGCACGTGGGGTACTCTGAGGGAGAAGAGGGCAGGTGGGAGAGGAGGAGAGGTCAGGTGACGCTGGGACGGATGGCGGAAGGAAAGGAGGAAGGGTACTAGGCACGGGCACTAAGAAAAGAGGAGATCTGGAATGTCTTTACAGTCCGAGGGCTCTCCTTTAGAGGAAAATGAATCAAATTCACAAAGGAATAGTAAAAACAACTTTCTGCATGCTGTTCAGTAAAACGACTTTTAAAAAAACAAGATCACACGAAAAATTGTCTTTGTTGCCCCTTATTGGTGGTGAATGTCATTGGGGGCAGCAAATATTCACACAGCGTTTTTTGGACATCCTTCTTCTCCACTAAAATAGTGCTTTTCTCCTTTGAAAATCTAAACTAGGGAATACTCAGTACACTACCACCTCTCAAGTCCAAGTTTCAACTCTAGGGCTGCACTCACCACATTCCGGAGACTCGTCCGAATTATCGCCACAGTCGTTATCATGGTCGCAAACAAGATGTTTGGGGATGCACTGCCGGTTGTTGCACATGAATTCCCGCTCGTCACATGTATTGTTGTACACTGAAATCAGATACCATAGGTATAGTTATCTCGTTTTTGCCCGTTTTCAACAACTCAGATCCTTTCAGCAGCATAATGCTAATTCCTTAGATTTAAAGCACCTAACATGAATTCTTCTCAACTGTGACCTTTGCATCCATTCATTAGCACAGAGGGAAATTGTGGATAGATTTGTATGGCTGCTTCTTTATGTGCTAGTTTTTGCAACTGCCCCGCATCCAGATCAAAGATGAAATTTGGTCTTGTAGAACAGGCTGTGGATTTCATGCCAATGGGAACAAAATGCCTCATACGTATAAGGATGTTTTTGGGCTGACATTCTTGGGTCTCAAAATTGTTAGAAGACTACTCTGCCACTTAAGACATTTGAGGTCACACTGACTTCCAGGTGCGCAGACACACACTCACACGCACATACGAACATATGAAAAACAAACAAACAAACAAAACAAACAAACAAACAAAACTCCAAACCCAAAGAAAATTTTTTTACTCAGAACATGGCATACCTCATGACCCACCAAGTTCAACACAGCCTACCAGTTATATATGACTGGCTAGGACCGCAGAAACAGGGTAGTTGTCAAGCAGCAGGCAGACAGTAATACGGGGCTAGTGGGCTGTGTTTGGCTGGGCGAGTCACACACTGTGTAGGTCTGCATTAAAGTGCATACCCTGGTTCAATATGCCAAAACCGAAGACGAAAATTTATATTTGCTCAGGGAGATTCATTTGCCCCCTTCTGTTGCCCTATTTCGCCAGTGAGTGAAGACATTTTTGTTTCATTCGGCATTTCCTCAGTGATCCCGCCTTCTGGACCAGTGTTTTAATTGTTGTTCTTCTTTTACATCTTTGTATGCATTTTAGCTCTGTTTTTAATGGTTCTAATTATGTGTGTGTATTGGGAGGGGTTGGTTTTAAAAGGTGGCTTTCTTATGTTTTAATTTGTTAGACACCTTGGCATCCCTTGTGCTGAAAGGCAGGATATAGTTTTGTGAAATAACAATACAAACATTTAACAAAATGTGCAAAAATGAACATGCCTTGACTTTCCCAGAGTTGCAAACTAGTTCTCATGCAGGACTTTATGTGAATGGAAACTCATAAAAGCTTGTTTGAACCAGCTTGTCACAGGAAGACCGGTCACCCAGTCCAACCCTACAAAGATATCTCACCAACCTTTCGGAGTTCTTTGAAAAAGTGAACAAGCATGCAGACAATGGTGACCTGGCAGACATTACATACTTGGGACTTCGAAAGGCTTTTGACAAGGTACCTCACCAAAGACTCCTGAGTAAACCTAGGAGTCATGGGATAAGAGGACAGCTGAGAGAACTTGTGACTGACCCAAGGTCACGCCAGCAGCTGCATGTGGAGGAGTGGAGAATCAAACCCGGTTCTCCCAGATTAGAGTCCGCACTCCTAACCCCTACACCAAACTGGCTCTCCTCGTAGGAGGCTGCCATCAGACCCTCAATGCTGGGAAGAAGTAACTCACAGCAGCCGGCAGCCAGGCTTTCGTCCGAACCATCAGCACAGTCTTTGTCCCCGTCACACAGCCAGCGTTCTGGCACACACACATAGGTGTTTGGGCACTGGAAGGAACCTGCAGCACAGGTGGTGAGGCCTGGAGGAGAAAAAGGCAACAGTAAAAAAGGACAGTTAGAGAGAACATTGGCCGGTCATCCCTGAAAGAGAGAGAGGGGACGTTCCTCCCGAAAGGAAGGATTAGTTCCTGCTTTCTGCACAACTGCCTCAGTGTTTCCCAGACCTTAAAGCTGCAATCGGAACTCAAAACACTTTATAGGCTAACAGGCAGAATAGAAATTCTTCGAGTACATACATAAAACTCAGCAGTTCTGAATCCTAGCTCCTCTTTGTTCTAACCCATAACCCCCTATAGAGCCAAAGCCACTTCCTTTGTAGAACTGAAGGACGTAGTGAAAGAAATTATAATGTAGATGATACATTTCCTCACATTTAATAGTGTTAGGGAACAGATAGTTTGAGGACTGGCCCTAAGATCACCTGACCTGAATTCTAGAATATCGCTTAGACTCCTACATAAGAGTTCAGCTGCTGTTCATACCAAAGTTGTCTGAAGGAGGTCTTCATTTGTTATCCATGGACACAGAAATATCACAAAGGACTTTTCCTCCCACCCCAAAGCACTGCACATAGTGGAATGGCATGGGAAAGCACCCTATTAATTTCCTTTGAGATGACACAGTGGGTGAGTTTTATTAGAGCTGGGTTACAGAAAGAATTTGCTGTTTGTTTGTTTTTCTTTGCTGGCTTCCACTGCAGCATGCAGCTTGGTTCCTTTGTGCAAGGACCTGAAAATTTTTAGGGATTCCAGAAGAATCACGGATCCCAATAGCTGTACAGTATTTGGATCTGGGATTTTTTGGAAATCCTGAATTTTTGGGGGTCCAATAGACCTGAGAAGGAAAATGCCCGTTTAAAAAAGCTTCACCCCTTATTCTGGGGCTGGCTTGGCTTCTCCTGTTTAAATCGGGCTGCAGGAGAAGCCAGTGCAAAGCTGAGTCAGTGGGAACAGTCTACTCCCTGGCAACACAGCAGAACCTTGGGCTGTCTTCTGCAGTCCTTTAAATTTTAAAGGGACAGCAGTAGAAGCCCGACAAACAGCTGAGAGGCAACAGCAATTGGCTCCTGCCTCTCCAATGTTTTTAGATCCACCCGGGGCCTTTCCAGGAATTTTTTTTTTGGTTTTCCCAAGAAAACCCAGATACATTTGGGATGCCAAAATAAAGTATTTTTCGGGCATATTTTCGGCTTGGGTAGACCCAAACAAACACCCTTAGTTTCACCTTCCTTTTACTACATTGTATTCTTTGTAACCAACTTGAGCAAATTTGGAGTAATGGTTAAGAGTGGTGGACTCAAATCTGGAGAACCAGGTTTGAGTCCCCACTCCTCCACATGAAGCCAGCTGGGTGACCTTGGGTCAGTCACAGATCTCTCAGCCCCACCTGCCTCACAAGGTGCCTGATGTGAGGAGAGGAAGGGAAGGAAACTGTAAGCCGCTCCAAGACTTCTTGGGGTAGTGAAGGGTGGGGTATAAAACCAACTCTTCTTCTACTTACTGCATTATGGCATATCATGCCTCAGACAGTTTTTATTGCCTTAGATGGGTTTTTTGATTGCATTGTTTTCCAATTCTGTAATCCTAGTCCCACTGCACTGTTAACTAGAGGGTTTTGCAGTCTGAATTTTTTTTTTTAAATCCCTGTAATCTGTCTCGAGCCTCAATGAGAACAGAGGGCTATATATATAAAATAAACAAAAATAAAGTAAATAAAAATAAAATAAAATATTCAGCGGTAGAGTTTCACTACCCTTCTGTTTTATGTTTCAGACCTGCATGCTGTTCTGTCCTGGACCCTGTATAACCCTTAAAAGTTTGTTCTCCGTCTCCATCCCAAGACTTACTGCAACGGTGGTCTTCATCTGAGCCATCCCCGCAGTCGTCTGCGCCATCGCACACCCACAATTTGGAGATGCAGCGGTGATTGTTGCACTCAAACTTCCCGGGGAAGCAGAACTTATCTGGGGAAAAGAAATCAGGAGAGAGTCACCACTGGATAATAAAACAGAACTCTTGCCCCGCCCCTGCACTGAAACAAAACAGCTCAATTACAAGGAAATCAGTCCAAGAAACATCATTTCTGCGGGGAAAAAATGAGGAGGAGCACCTGAAGAGTCAATTAGTGGAAGCCATAAGCCCTGGTGAGTCAATGTACATGCTCAAAAGCCTGGTGCAGACACAGCACTTACTACAGTGTGTTTCATCCTCGCCGTTTTCACAGTCGTTCTCTTTATCACATGTCCAGGTCATGGGAATACACCTCCCACTTGGGCAGGTGAAGTAGTTGGCAGGGCACTTTGATTTCCTCACAATACCTGGGGAGGATGCGGGAAGAAGGAGAGAGAGAGGGAGAGAATAAGCAGGTGTGATTGAGAGCCAGTGTGGCGTAGTGGTTGGGGTAGACCTGAGGAGCCAGATTCAAATCCTCCTCCTTTGAAGAAGAGGAAGAGGAAGAAAAGGAGGAAGAAGAGGAGGAGGAGGGATTTATACTCCCGCCCTCCGCTATCTGAAGGAGTCTCAGAGCGGCTTACAATCTCCTTTCCCTTCCCCTCCCCACAACAGACACCCTGTGAGCTAGGGGGGGCTGAGAGAGCTCTCTCGAGATCTGCCCTTGAGAGAACAGCTCTGAAAGAACTTTTGACTGACCCAAGGTCACGCCAGCAGCTCCATGTGGAGAAGTAGGGAATCAAACCCTGTTCTCCCAGATTACAGTCCGCTTCTCTAACCACTACACCAAACTGGCAGCAGTGAGGGACAGGCCAGTCAATACCATGGGAAGAAAGAATCTTCTCCCTGATATCATGTCAATTTTTATTTTCCTTCTACTTTCTCCAAAACAGTGGGCATACACATATGTGAACACATGAAGCTCTCTTACAGTAACCCTGTTTACAAGTTACAGTGAATACAGGTACAATCTGTGTACAGTGTATACTTGACTTTTCTTTATACGTACAGTGAGTAATTTTCATGCTATATTCAACATATTTAGAGCTGGACATGTCAATGAAACCCCACATTTATCCAGGGTCTGGCCCCTGGTTTCATTTGTAAAGTGGACACATGTTGGCCTTTTTTTACAAAGAGTTTATACATATGCACATATGTGCTGGTTGTATGTATTTTCACTGTAACTTGGTCCATCAAAGTCAGTACCGTCTACTCAAACTGGCAGTGGCTCTGGAGAGTCTGAGGTGGAGGTATTTCCCATCACCTTTTATCCAATCCTTTTCCTACCTGGAGATGCCAAGGACTGAAGAAGAAGAGATTGGATTTATTTATACCCCGCCTTTCACTTGGAGTCTCAGAGAAGTTTACAATCTCCTTTCCCTTCCTCTCCCCACAACAGACACCCTGTGAGGTAGGTGGGGCAGAGAGAGCTCTGAGAGAATTGCTCTTGAAAGAACAGCTCTGAAAGAGCAGCTGCATGTGGAAGGGTGGGGAATCAAACCCAGTTCTCCAGATTAGAGTCCGCTGCTCTTAACCACTACACCAAACTGGCTCTCACACCAAACTGGAACTTGGGATCTTCTGGATGCCAAGCAGAGGCTCTACCACTGAGCTAGGGACACTGGGTAGGAAGGGAAGGTCCAGAAGAAACCAACAGGGAAGGGGTTACTTCTCAAGTTGAAGTCTCTCCCTTCCCAAGATGAAGTCCACTCCAATCCCCTTGGGTTGAATGCCTCTAAGGCCTTGGGCGCTCACAGGTGCAGGTGTCAGGCAACAGGTGCTCTCACCTGGGCAGTTCTGCTCATCTGAATAGTCTCCACAGTCATTGCTGCCGTCACACACCCAGGACTGAGCATAGCACAAGGACGTGTGCTCACACTTCAGGAAGGTGGTGTCTTTTACTCCCAGCTTGAAAAAGCTGCTGCAGTCCGTGGCGGCTACGCAAAGGAAAGAAATAAAAGCATGTACCATCACACACATGTGCCGCATGAGATCTACAGAAGAAGCACACTGATGCACTGCAAATACATCCAGTTTTCAGAACTCACCTCCTGGTAGGCTCGCCAAATATTGTTGACAGTGCCGACTTTTGAAATCTGGAGCATTGTTGTTTCCCCCCCCAGATTAAAAATGGAGACGCTACTCTGCTTCCGGGAGGCCCCCGTATCTATCAGCTGTAGTGCAGGCTCTGTCTGGAGAATACCCTTATTCTCCTTCATTAGCAGGATGACACCACTTATATATTGGCAGGAAAAGGGGTGTGTGTGGCGGTGGGGTCAACACTGCATGGCGTCAACACCATGGCGGGATCTGCATGGCGGGATCAACACCGCAAAAGGCAACAGACAGAATAGCAGAGACATCCAACCGGTGATGGAAAGTGCTGCCGTCACAGCCGACTTGTGGCAAACCCCCATAGGGTTTTCAAGGCAAGAGATGAACAGAGGTGGTTCGCCACTGGCTACCACTGCATAGCAACTGTGGATTTCCTTGGCAGCCTCCCATCCAAGTACTAACCAGGACTGATGTTGCTTAGCTTCTAAGATCTGATTAGATCAGACTATCCTGGGCCATCCAGGTCAGGGCGCATCCAATTGGGTGGTTTAACTTATCACAAGACCCTTTGGCGGGGCCTTGGAAACCACCACCATAACACGTGGGGGATGTTTTAAGTGCTCGTTTCCAGAGCCCCTAACTGTGGTGCACCTAGAATCATAGAATCACAGCGTCGGAAGGGACCTCCAGGGCCATCTAGTCCAAACTCCTCCACAATGCAGAAAATTCACAAATACCTCCCACCCACCCCACACCCCGTGACCCCTGTTTCATGCCCAGAAAATGACAAATCCCTGGCCAAACTGGCCTGTAGAAAAACTCCTTCTTGACTCCAAAGTGGCGATCAGCATTTTCCTGGGCGTGTAAGAAAGGGCCACAAGAACTAAGCACTGAGGCAACCCTTTCTGCCCTCCCTCTCATGACCTGCCTAAGTTCACAGAATCAGCACTGCTGTCAGATGGCCATCTAGCCTCTGTTTAAAAACCTCTGAAGAAGAAGAGCCTACCACCTCCCAAGGAAGCCTGTTCCACTGAGGAACTGCTCTAACTGTCAGGAAGTTCTTCCTAATGTTTAGCCCAAAACTCCTTTGATTTATTTTCAACCCGTTGGTTCTGGTCTGACCTTCTGGGGCAACAGAAAACAACTCCGTACCACCCTCTATAAACAGCCCTTCAAGTACTTGAAGACGGTTAGCATAACACCTCTCAGTCATCTCCTCTCCAGCTAAACATACCCAGCTCCTTCAGCCTTTCTTCATAGGACTTGGTCTCCAGACCTCTCACCGTTTTCATTGCCCTCTTCTGGAAACGTTCCAGCTTGTCTATATCCTTCTTATATTGTGATGCCCCAAACGGAACACAATACTCTAGGTGAAGTCTAACCAGAGTAAAGCGATACCATCACTTCGCGTGATCTGAATAACGGATAACCTGCATAATGGGTGGGGCTTCTTTCCATTCACATCACACAGCAAAAGTTTCTAGCACAGCAGTTGCTGCAAAGTTGCAAGCTATTTCCTTCCCCATCTGCATTCCCACCTACAGTTCCAGCTCCTACGCACTGTCACCATCACAGAGAGTGCAGTTTAAGTGCCCGTGATGTGCTGTCACAAGGAGGCACGTCAAGGGCTGGCTTGATGGGTTCTGGCATTGACGGGCCTCCTTGCTCAAGGCTTGAAGAGTGTGGGTTGGATCTGCCCAAACAGACCCAGAAGCGGGAAGCGCAGAGGAGGGCAAGGCCTATGTAAGAAACCAAGTTGTCAAGCATTTTTGCACTCCCTAGGCAACACTCACTGCAGTTCATCTCGTCCGATGCATCCTCACAGTCGATATGCTGGTTGCAGCGGCTTGAGTTGCTGATGCAGGTCCCATCCCGGCAACGGAACTCCGTGGCAGCACAGCTCGTCTCTGGAAGGAGCGGATGACAACAGTGAGACTTTGGTTAACTCGGGAGAAGCAAATCAAGAGATACGGCAATTGAGTGGAGCCTCTAAACTGCAACACAGGTATAGAGTGCTGGATGTGCAAACCTGTCTGGTAAGAAGTACTCTCTGATTTCCTAGGGACAATGGTTGCTACTCAGGTGGTTTTTGGTACCACGCAGGAAAAAAGGAAGGGGCACATTGAGCTGGTACATCTGTGGGGTTTCCCAAACCCCCAGGACCCTGAAGGGAACATCCACTAGATGTCTTCTCTTTACACAGGAAGTAACTAAAATGTGGAATGTGTTGCCAGAGGATGTGTAGAACTGGCTGGCCACTGTGTGAGACGGGAAAAGTTGGACCAGATGGACCACTGGTCTGATCCAGCAGGACTCTAATGTTCTCTGTGGCAGCCTCTCGACTGTTGAATGCGCTTCCCTACAAAGCCCACTGGGACCTCCATGAAGCCCTCCTGGGCTTTCCACAACCAGGCTATGTGGCCTTGCTCCTTTTAAAAGTCCTGTCGACTGTTTTGGTCATTTGCCTGTGCTGTGTTTTTAATGTCATTTTAAATGAGTTATTTGGGTGCGTTACTTAGCCTTTGTTGATCCAGGTTCTACATATGGGCATCATTTCAGCTGTAATTATATATATTTTTACTGTGATGCTTCATGGGCTGGCTGGGTGGACGAGCAGGGTGGAAATGAAGGAAATCACTTAAGTAAATCATTAACAGCCAGCAGTACTTCCGTCTGCGGTTCTTTGCCTAGAGGCCCTGATCGGACATAATATGTCATTATGGTTGCATTTATTTAACCACGGTGAAACACTAATGCCCAAGTCAATAAATCATAGCTAGGGGGCTGTTTCCAACCAAGATGCAAAACCACGATTTGAAAAAAGGTCTGGATCGGACCTGGTTCAGCGTTCCATCTGCAACAAGCAGATTATGGTTATGAGGCTATTTGTGCTTGTCTCCAGGATTTCGGCTGGCAGCAAGCATCTTGGCTCAGGGGCCAGCAGGGCATATATATCTGCTCTGCACAAGTATTAGGCATGGTGATATAATAAAGGAAGGGTCCCCAATAAGATGCCTGCTGGCGTCATGGTGTCCGCCGACACCTTTCCTGGTGCCCACCAAGTGTTTCTAGAAAGTGGGTGGGGCTTTGACCCAGAGAGGCTTCTGATTGGCCACTGGAGATTTGATTGGCTATGCAGATTTTTTTAAAGGCTGCTTTGGCAGCAACTGCCCCCACAACACAAGGATCTTCAAAGTGTGACTGAAGGTAAGCCGCCGCCGCCGCCGTTTTATGGCTAGCTCCACCTCCTGTGGCACCTCTTTTGTGGCAGCCATTTTGTGGCTGCACCCACCATCCTGGCTCAGAATTCCAAAGGTGCCCACAGGCTCAAAAAAGGTCGGGAACCCCTGTAATAAGAGAATCCAAAGGGTCACGTTCCAGCCTGCTGCACGGGTGCAGCTCAACGTGGCCCGCATCTGTGGAAGGAATGCTTCATGCAACTGTGGCTAGCTCTGAAAATATTGCCCAGGCCTACAAGCAGGGGTCATTTCCTGCAGGAGTGCACAGGAGCGGAGCTCCGGCAGTAAAGAGTCCAGGGGGTGGGCACATGCAACAAGCCCCACCCCCTGCTCCCAGTGGCCCTCAGTCAGAGCATGAAGCAGCCAGGTAAGTTGCAGAGCTCCCCCCAGCCCACCAGTCCAAAACAGTCCAGTGGCCCCTTTAAGACCAAGTTTTATTCAGGTACAAGCTCGCCCTCCTCTGTGAGGACAGATCTGCACGTTCCTCCCCCCCACAATAGCTAGCAATCCAAAACAGTCCAGTGGAGCCTGAGCGGTGGGTATTGCCTTCTGACACACTTCCGGTGATGTCAGGGGGTGTGGCATATGCAAATAAGTTATGCTAATGAGTTATGCTAATGAGCTCCTGCACCTCTTTTTCGACGAAATGACCCCTGCCTACAAGGGAAGTTAGAGCAACAGCAGCCCTCCCCTTCAAGAGGCCTCCCCGTTCCAAGCGCTTAACTGTTACAAGCCACTTCGTCTGAGTTGTCCCCGCAGTCGTCCGCGCCATTGCACAGGAACCTGTTGGCCACGCAGCGCTTGTTGATGCAATGGAAGTAGCCCTTCTTACACTTGCGGTTGTCTGCAACACAAAGCGAGACAGGGTGTGAGTGTGTCAGAAAGGATAGGTAGAAAGCGACACATTTCTAGCAGGGGATGCTTTACGCGGCTCTCACCCACGCTCAGAGTCCAAACAACCCCAAGAGAAATGACAAGCGTGGCCGCGGAGCCAGGAGCCAAACTCATCTGTGGGACGGGTAGCAGAGGGAGGTGACAAGGAACAGAGGAGGGAGGACGGGAACCTTACTGCAGTAGGATTGCTTCTCGTCTGACTTGTCCTTGCACTGGGCCACGCCGTCACAGGTCCGGCTGAAGTCAATGCAGTCTCCGTTCCCGCACTCGAACTCGGTGTGCACATGACAGGTGGAGTTGGCGGCTAAAAGAAGGGAGAAGAGGACCAAGTGTTGGCATGGCAACTTGAATAAAGGCTTCTGGTTCACAGGAGATGGTTCGGTGATTGCATCCGGTGTTCAGAAGGGGCAAGTGTCAAGCTGGTGTCCGTAACAACAGGTGGAATGCATATTCAGAAAAATGCAAAAGATGACCATGGTATGAATTACAGATTTATTCAAGAGGGCTTTTCTGTGCAGGTAACAGGATTGCACTGTACGAAATAGATCCCAAGCTTAACTTGGACAAGTGATTAGGGAGTGTGGTCTATACTACTGTGCATAGCTTATTGGAAGTAGGATCTCACTATGCAATTTTTGTACCACTTTAACACATCATGTGAATATCGATGGCTTCAGTTCTTTCTGGTTGGTTCCAGACTTCTAAAACCCCAATGCATTGGTTATTGAATGTCCTCATTTTGTTGACTCTACTGACTCACTATGTATAATTGGCCTTGAGTCCCTGTGAGAAAGCTGGACTATAAGTAATGCAAATGAATAATAAAAAAATATAAAAGTCCTGCATGTGAAGAAAAGCACGGAGCGAAGCTGTCACAGCTAGAAGAACAACAAGCATTCACCGTGAACCTCTGGTTAGGGCACACTAATGGTGGCAAATTGTTGGGTCAGGAGTTCTGGCAGATTCACGGGTCTTTCTCTCCCAAACTCGGGGCAGATTCACGGCCAGCCCGACACGGATCAAGAGATGCAAGGAGTTTCCAGGATCCCACCGGGACTTACAAAGGTACCCCCTTTGATCTTCTTCCTGCAGTCTGAACTGTCTGTAGACTGACTTCCTTTCACCTCTCGGCCTGCCTGTACCCAGCCCGTATGCGCCACTCACCTGAGATCACTCCGAGTGGGGTTAGATCCTACCTCTCATCCCAGCACTCCACTAAGCAAAGTTTGAAGCTTTCCTCCAGCCTGCCTTCCTCCAAGGAAGAGCCCCTTAAATGGGAAGAAGGCTCCTTAGGCTGGGTGAAGACTCCATGGAGGATGTTTAGATCCACTAGAGCAGGGATGTCAAAAATGTGGCCCAGGGGCCGGATCAGGCCCCCGAAGGGCTTCCATCAGGCCCGCAGTGGAGTTGGCCATCTCCTGCTTCCAGTTCTGCTGCTGCTTCTGCATCATAGCTTGCTTCGCCAGACTCTCTTAATCACTCAGCCATTTCATGTTTTAACCTGGGTCCTAGACTCAGAGCTCTTGAGCATGAGATTTCTGTGGTGAATGTCAATAAATCAAAAGTAGGTTTGCAGCTTACAGAGCTAATGTTTTAAGCATATTTTTATTTTAAGTAAAAAAAAATTGTGTTTGTGTCCTTTATAAAATTGTGTTTGTGTCCTTTATAAAATTGTGTTTGTGTCCTTTATAAAATTGTGTTTGTGTCCTTTATAAAATTGTGTTTGTGTCCTTTATAAAATTGTGTTTGTGTCCTTTATAAAGTTTATAACTCCGCTACCTGGCATTACCTTTTATGACACACATGGCCTGGCCCAACAAGGTCTCATTTATGTCAGATCCAGCCCTTGTATCAAATGAGTTCGACACCCCTGCACTAGAGTGACTTTGGCCGAAAACACTATCTAAATGGATGCTTTGCCAAATTTTCACACAATTCGATTTTCAACATGTAGGTACTGAAAAAAATGATCGAAAGGTAGAAGCAATGGCTCCCAGCTCTGCATAGCATAAACACTCATGCCTTTGTCCAGCAAGCACATATTTTAAAGGAACCGACTCATCCCCCTACCTACTAAATATTCACACATCTGTCTGTGCCCTTGCCAAGTGCTCACCTCTGCAGCTAAGATCCTCCTGAAGGGTCCTCTCGCCAC
>NW_015164710.1:422369-426689 GCF_001447785.1 Gekko japonicus | reverse complement strand
ATCACGGGAATCCGTATGATGCGTATGATCAGTCTTGACACTAATCTTATACTAAGGTTAGCCTGGAGAGGAGACGACTGAGAGGTGATACGATAACCATCTTCAAGTACTTGAAGGGCTGTCCTATAGAGGATGGTGCGGAATTGTTTCCTGTTGCCCCAAAAGGTCGGACCGGAACCAACGGATTGAAATAAAATCAAAAGAGTTTTTGGCTACGCATTAGGAAGAACTTGCTAACAGAGAGGTTCCTTAGTGGAACAGGTTTCATAGAATCATAGAATGTTAGAGTTGGAAGGGACCTTGCAGGTCATCTAGTCCAATCCCCTGCACTCTGCAGGAGCATAGCCAAAAGATAGCCCTACAACATACCTGAAAGATGGTCGTCCAACCTCCGCTTGAAAACGTCCAGCGGAGCATCCACCACCTCCTGAGGCAGACTGTGCCACTGCTCAAACACAGGAAGTTTTTCCTGATATTTAGCCGGTAATGACTCCCTTGTAATTTCCATCCATTAGATCTAGTCTTGCAATCCGGAGCAAGAGAGAATAGATCTGCTCCATCTTCTACATGACAGCCCTTCAAACACTGCAATCATGTCCCCTCTAAGCCTTCTCTTTCCCAGGCTAAACATACCCAACTCTTTCAGCCTTTGCTCATAAGACTTGGATTCAAACCCTCCCACCATCCTGGTTGCCCTCTTCTGGACACACTTGATCTTGTCAACATCCTTCCTAAAATGTGGTGCCCAAAACTGGACACAGTACTCCAGGTGAGGCCTGACCATAGCAGGAGGTTTCTTCAGGAGGTGGTAAGTTCTCCTTTGGAGGTTTTCAAACAGAGGCTAGATGGCCATCTGACAGCAATGCTGATTCTGTGAACTTAGGCAGGTCATGAGAGGGAGAGCAGGAAGGGTTGCATCAGTGCTTAGTTCTTGTGGCCTTTTTTTTTTTACACGCCCAAGGAAATACTGATCGCCACTTTGGGGACAGGAAGCGAATTTTCTCCAAGCCAGTTTGGCCAGAGATCCTGGAAAGGTTGGGGTTTTTTTTGGCCATCTTCTGGGCATATAACAGGGGGGGGGGGGGGAAGGGGGGTTTTTTGGAGAGGGGGTTGGACTATATGACCCTGGAGGTCCCTTTCAACTCTATGATTCTGTGATTCCAATCTGATCTTGCTATACTTTGCATGTTGTAGTCTGGGGTCTCCAACGTGGTGTCCTTTCCTGGAGCCCACCACGGAGGCCACATGGGGCGCTTACCCGTCAGGACTTCTTATCGGCTACTAGGGACCAAGCTGGCTGTGCAGATTAAAGGAACGTTGTTTCAGCGGCAGCCACCACCACAGTGCCAGTTTTATTCTCTTTTACTCCCCTTTCCCAGTGTATTTTTAAAATTATCTTTCTTCTCCCCTACAGCTGGGGTTCCTCTGTGTGTGCATCTCTCTCTCTCTCTTTCTTTTGCCATCAAGTTGCAGCTGACGTATGGCGACCCCATGGGATTTCCAAGGTAAAAGATGTTCAGACTGAGAACATCAAGCCTCGGGAGCAGATCAGAAGGCTGGAGATCTCCTTACTGTGCAGACAAGGAGAATATCAATTTTTAAGGTGCAATCAGAGTGAACTGGACCACTGAGGAAAGAACAGATATCCTTATACTAAGTGGTAACTTCCCATGGTGGTCATGTAACTCCTTGTTAAAGTGGCTTCCTCTATTGCCCAGAGGAGGAGATTTACGATCACGTGTGGCAAAATGCTCCACACCATCCAGCAGGTTGATGACTATTTTTATTTACTGAAACCGATTCCCCACGAGCAGCTGTGCCGCCCTCACTCTTCCGTTTGCCCCAGCTGCATTGGTCAATTTCACACTATTTGCTGTGCGGCTGCATCTTGACCCACATCTCCCCCCCTCCCCGATTTTCCCTGCGTCTCCTCAATCTCAAGAAACAAGGGCGGCACAGCTGCTTGTGGGGAATATCATTTATATACCGCCTTTCTCCCTGATGACAGGGACCTAAAGTGGCTTACAACTCTCTCCTCTCCTCCATTTCATCCTCACCACAACCCTGTGTGGTAGGCTAGGCTGACAGTGTGTGTGACTGACCTAAGGCCACCCAGCAAGCTTCTATGGCAGAGTGGGGATTTGAACCTGGAGCCTCCCAGATCCCAGTCTGACAGTCTAACCACTGCCCTGCACTGGCTCTCAGATAGGCAGTGCGCCAGATGTTACTGGAGTAAATTACATCTTGGTAAAGAGCTGGTATTTGTTCTAAGACACACGGCTAGTTCATTCTGGCAAGAAGTTGATTCCTGGACATTAAAACAGCGATGGGTGAACAAAGGCTGGACAGTGACGATAGTTTTTAATACACTTCCAGCTTTGTGCAGAGAAAGGGGGAGATGGCCAGATTCCCAGCCTCTAGTTTTTAATGTGTCAGCTCCTTAGAGGTCCTTCCTTTATTCATGATATGCACGTCTCACCAAACAAAGACGCTCCATTGTCATCGCAGAAGACACACAAAAATGCCTGCTTATGCTGTTTGATAAAGTCACTGAAAATTCTGTTAGAAAGGCTGGAGACAGAGGATCTCTATTTTTCAAAAGACAGCAGCAAGAGGTTTAGGACAGAGGCGTTCCTTTTCACGCACAGAATTCTTTTGTCCTTCAATCGTCTCTGATAAAACAAAGCTTTAAAAAAAAAAAAAAACCACTAAACTTTTATGGACTGTTTTCCAAAGGCAAGAAAGTATGCACAGCAAACTCTTTCAAACAACCTTCAGCTTTCTGGAAAACTACTTAGCATCTCCAGCTAAAGTACATCGAGAAAGAGGAATAAAAACCCGCTCTATGTAAGTCTCCAGTTATCAGCAAATTCTTTATACTCATTGTCACTTCTCAGCACGGTGTGGTAGTTATTGTGTGGACTAGAATCTGGGACACCCTGGTTAGAAGAAGAAGAGGAGATTAGATTTATACCCCGCCCTTCACTACCCAAAGGAGTCTCACAGCGGTTTACAATCTCCTTTCCCTCCCCCTCCCCACAACAGACACCCTGTGAGGTAGGTGGGGCTGAGAGAGCTCTCTCGAGGACTGCTCTGGGGAGAACAGCTCTGAGAGAACTTGTGACTGACCCAAGGTCATACCAGCAGCTGCATGTGGAGCAGTGGGGAATCAAACCTGGTTCTCCCAGATTAGAGTCCTAACCACTACACCAAACTGGCTCTCTAGAATTGCCACTCTGCTACGAAAGCTTGCTGGGTGACCTTGGAGACCTCTCTCTCTCGGCTTAACCTTCCTCAGAGGGTTATTGTGGGGATAGAACGAAGGAGGGGAGAACCACATTGTAAGCTCCTCCACATTCGGGAGAGAAGCAGGGCGTAGATGAACACACAGCAATCAATGCCCTGTTCTACGCCGTGGCGTGACCTAATTGACATGTCAATAATCACTTTCGTCCTTCCCGCTCCCAGGCTTTCCTGGGAGAACACCCTTCTGACACTAGGACTTACTTGTCGTTGGGAGCCATCATATTCACAGCGCTCGATCTTGTCCAGCGTGGCATCGGAGAAATAGATCTTCTCGGCCTTGTGGTCAATGGCCAGGCCGTTGGGCGTACGGATGTCTTTATCGATGATGGTGATCATATTGGCGCCGGACAGGGAGGCTCGCATGATGCTGGGGTGCTGCTCGTTCCAGTTGGTCCAGAACATCAGACTGAAGGAAAAGCGGGGAGCAAAGAGAACTGAAGAGTGGAGCAAATTCCCTGGGCAAGCTTTGAGCGACAACCCTTCCCGGATCTCCCTGCCTTCGTACAGTCAGTAATGGCTGAGAAGAGCGGCAGGGACGTTCATCCAAAGTGACTGGCCGAGACTGCTCCAGAGCACGGCTTTCTCCCTTGCAACATTTCGGGAACCTAACCAGATCTTTCCGATTATTTTGGGTGGCTTTCTTTTCACTATTGTTTTACATCACTTTGCAGTGTTAAATAATCATAAGTTGCTACAGGAGCCCTTAGGGGATGAGGACTACTGGGGTAGAGGATTAAACGGATGAATCCTTATACTAATAGCCAAGTTGCCCCCGTGAGTGCGGATCGCTAAATCCGCGCTCCGGGGGCACTTGGGGGGAGGGGGAGGTTTGTGCACACGTGGGGCTGTCCCCACGTGTGCACAAAAATCCAAAAAGTTGAAAAAATTTTCGGGGGGATGTTTAAATCCCCCCGAAAGTGACAGAGCGTCCCCTGCGCATGCGCAGGGAACGCTCTGTAGCTGGCCTCGCCGCCGCCTCCTCGGAGCCAGCCGGGGGGGGGAGGACCGGCCTCG
>NW_015164710.1:418809-421843 GCF_001447785.1 Gekko japonicus | reverse complement strand
TGCTTGCGGCCACGGTGGCTGGGGGGGGGAACCTTGGAGGGCTGGTGGCTAGCTGCAGCCGTTGCTGCTGTTGTGGGGGGGGGAATCCTAGCGAGCCCAACGGACCGCCTGCTGGGCTCACCTGCAGCCGCTGCCGCGTCCTCCTCTGTGCGGAGCTCCTGCAGCTTCAGCAGGTGGGCCACCCGGGAGCCGCGGGGAATACCTCCCCCCCCACGAGTATCGTGGGTCCCGCCTCTTGTACAAACACAAATACAAACAATTGGCCTCCCCCCCCTGCTCCTAATTTATACGGAGTATTTTCCATTGTTTAATTGTTATAAGTCGTTACAGGAGCCCTTGGGGGCTGAGCATTAGTGCGGTCAGTGTTCCTTCTAAGCTGAGCTCATGTGAGCTAGCTCACAGGTTTTTAGCCTCCAGCTCACACATTTTTGTCTTAGCTCAGGGAAGATGGCTCCAGAGCAAACTAATTTATGCAGAAGCCAAACCACTCACTCACAACTTAAATGCCGGTAGCTCTCAAAGCAGAATTTTTGCCCACAAGACTCCACAGCTTAGAGGGAACATTGAGTGCGGTATAGGTAAAAACGCCGCCAGTACTTTGTAATATCTGTAATGCATTATTTTAATTGTCGTGTTTTAATTCTGTACTATTTATGCTTTTATCTTGTATTGTTGGAAACCGCCCTGAGCCTGCTTTGCGGGGAGGGCGGGGTATAAACTTGATTATAAATAAATAAATACATAAAAATAAATACATAAATCGAAACAATTGGTCTCCTCTGCTCCCCAACAATGCGGAGGTTGCCCGAGGTACCCCGGAACTTACTTCTGGCACTCATCCAGCACAAAGGCTCGAGGATGGTCATCCCCGGACATAGTGATGACTGTGTCTCTTTCAAAAGCTCCGGGGCGGGTCTGATTCACAGTGTGCCGGGTGATGGTGGACGTGGTGTAGCTCGTCCAGTACAAAGTATCCCAGCCTCGGTGGTAGGCCAGCCCCTCGACTGAGCCAACATCTGTTGAGAGGAGAGAGGGGTGAGACTTCCAATGAAACCCTCATTTCCATATAGACCCGTAGCAACTGGTAAAAGGTAAAGGTAAAGGTTCCCTTGCTCGAAAGCCAGTCGAGTCCGACTCTAGGGTTGCAGTGCTCATCTCCGTTTCAAAGCCGAAGAGCCAGCGCTGTCCGAAGACGTTTCCGTGGTCATGTGGCCGGCATGACTAAACACCAAGGCGCACGGAATGCTGTTACCTTCCCACCGAAGTGGTACCTATTTATCTACTTGCAATTTCTTGCTTTCGAGCTGCTAGGTTGGCAGGAGCTGGAACTAGAGATGGGAGCTCACTCCGTCACTCCCTCCACCACGCTCTACAGGTTACCAGTATCACAGTTACACATGGACTAAAATTAATTCGACTGATGGGCTCTCTTTGGTCCCACCCTTGCAATAGCCCTCTCTGTAATAGGAAGCAGAAACAGGTTGGATGTTATTAGTTCTTGCCCATGCTTTGATTCTGCAGCTTGCTTGTTTTTCTCCCTGTGTTTGCTCTCGCTCTATAACACTCTACTGCTTTCCTGATCCTGATTATCTGATACAAAGACCTTCCAAAGTCTAGCCTTTAGCGCTGCTTAAATAACCAGAAAATTTTATCTTAGACTGTACCCCTTCAGATTCCCTGTACCTAGAAATACAGCATGTGAGGAATAAAGTTCAAGACCAACGAAGTGTTATTCAAGGTATGAGCTTTCGTGTGCACACACAATTCCCCAAATAAATTGAAACGGAAGTTAACAGTCCAAACATATAGGCAGAGGGGGGACAGCAATTCAGCATACAACATAATGAAAATGTTTTAACAGATGAAAAGTCCAAACAGGGATAACAAGCTAAGTTTATTTGGATTTAATTATTTGGGTGGGTGGGGGGGAGAAACACAGTGAGTGAGGCGGCGGAGGAGACACAGTGAAGCAAATAAATAGGTCAAATTGGAGACTAATGTGTAAATGTATCCTTCTTAATTGCGGGATGCTAAGAGGAATTACGTTCCGTGCACCTTGGCGTTTAGTCATGCCAGCCACCTGACCACGGAAACATCTTCGGACAGCGCTGGCTCTTCGGCTTGGAAACGGAGATGAGCACCACAACCCTAGAGTCAGATTTGACTGGCTTTTGAGCAAGGGAACCTTTACCTTTACTTTAAGAGGAATTAACTGAGATCCTGTTGTTACACTCCATTCGTCTACTCTTAAGCACAGAGGTAACTAACAGCTTCCTATTCTTTGGGGTGGGGTGGATGGCTGTGCAGTGTTATGTCTCCACTGTCATCAGATCGGAGAAATCAGCACGAGGAAGAAGACTGGACAGAACAATCCTCCCTCTCATTTTCGTGTTCTGCAAGCAGGTAGGTTTTTTTTAATGCTTCACGTATGTACCTTAAAGTGGTACAGTCCATGAATGCCTTCACTGCCTGATTTTGCAGACTGGCCGCTCCTTGCCTGTCGTACTCGTATTGCCCTCATCCAGAACTGGCTAAAGCTTCTCTGACTCACATCCCGATAAGCTTTCCAGCTTCACCCCCAACTTTTTGCCTGCTGTTCTTTTGGGGATTCAACAAAACCTCTTGCACTGAAGAACACACCTCATATATATATTACAGGGCTCTTTTTGTAGAAAACGCCCAGCAGGAACTCATTAGCATAATAGGCTACACCCAACAGCAAAACCCATTAGCATATCAGGCCACACCCTGACCGCACCACTCATTAGCACATTAGGCCACACACCCATGTTACCAGAAGTGTGGTCATCCAGCCACACCCACCTTTCCCTTCTTATTCTGCTTACCTTGTTTGTTGTCAAAACCCAGGGCTTTTTTTGTAGCAGGAACTCCTTTGCATGTTAGGCCACACACCCCTAATGTAGCCAATCCGAATGAGTTCCTGCTGTTGGGTGTGGCCTATTATGCTAATGAGTTCCTGCTGGGCGTGGCCAACTCAGGAGCCAGCTGGAACTCCATTCCTGCCCCAAAATAG
>NW_015164710.1:404478-418390 GCF_001447785.1 Gekko japonicus | reverse complement strand
AAGAGTACGGTTTGCATGTGCGGAAGGTCCCAGATTAAATCTCCCCACCCCGGTACTCCAGGAAGCAGGTGCTGGGTAAGCCCTTGGCATGGAACCTTCGAGAGCTGCAGCCACTCACAGCCAACAATTCTGAGGCAGACGTACCAATGATCTCGCTTAGGATCAATGCTCCCTCTAAGCTGTGGAGTCATGTGAGCAAAAATTGTGAGCAGGTGATTTGGCCGCTGCATAAATTAGTCTGCTCTGGAGCCATCCTTCCTGAGCGAAGACAAAATGTGTGAGCCGGAGGCTAAAAAACTGTGAGCTAGCTCATACTAACTCAGCTTAGAGGGAACACTGCTTAGGATAATGTTGCATATGTACACTGTGGCTCAGTGGTAGAGCACCTGCCTGGCATGCAAAAGGTCCCAGGTTCAATCCCTGGCATCTCCGGGAAGCCGCTGTCAGCCTAAATAGACAACACTGACCTTGAAGGACCAATGGTCTGATTCAGTATAAATGTGGTTTTCACATTTTACTGACCTTTGGTCCCGGTCACACGGGCAGGAAAATGCGGGGGGGAAACGTGGCTGTTAGCCCCGGGGCTAAAAACCATGCGGTTGCTTGATCAGACCTACCGATCGAGGTCCCGTGGAGGTCCCGTGGTAGGGGGGAGGTGCCAATCACTCCACTGTCCTGCGGCGCGGCAAAAAAGCGGGGCGCGGGCAAACGGGTTGGTTGGTGTTTTATTTAAACTCAAATGTGCGCATGCTCCCTTGGGTGCGTGTGTGCATCCATGCAGACTTTGAAAAAAAACACCTTTTTCCGAGGGGACGTGGGCGGGCGCCGGAACTACCTCCGGAAACGCGACCAGACGCCCGCCCTTGCCCCGAGTGTTCAGGAAACTAGAACCGCCGAGGTACTAGTTTTTTACTGCGCGTCTTCGGCGGGAAGCCTCGGTTGCGCCACGGGAGCCCGACGCTTCCCAGATGTGCCGGTGAGATCACGCCCGGAAACTCTGCCTATCTTCCGTCCCTCTAGCGTGCCTAATGCTCCGTGTGACCGCAGCCTTTGTTAGGTTCTGAATTTTAGTGTTAAGGTTCAGTTTCTTGCCCTTTTTCTGTCCCTGCCTGATTCAGTATAAGGCAGCTTTGTGTGTTCACACCTTACCCTTAGAGCAGGTTCAGTATTGTTTTCCAAACCTTGCCCCTGACCGACAAGCAAGATATTCCCCATCTGATTCTAAAACCTTTGGGAATCTTGGCTTGGGTTTAAAGTCAGCACCAAACCAGATGGCAATGCAATGTGCGGTGTGGGCACAAACTGGCATCAGCATGCCCACTCCCCAGGCCAATCCAAAGGAGAGGCACACCCTTCAAAGTATACAGAAGATGCACGGGCTCCGAAAGGTATAACTTTGCTCAGGATAAATGATCCACAGCTGAACGGTGTGGTACTGTGCTGCAGTCTCACCCAAACAATACAACAGAGCTGTATTTGAATTCTTGACAAATTGCCTAATAATCTACCTGCCAATAAACTGTACTTTGCCAAATCTCCTTAACCAGCAGTGCTTTCAGCACAGGGAAATTATTGGGTTGGCTGGAGAAAATTGATTTTTATTTAAAGATTTGCAACCGAACGTCACACCGTGGGCTCTTCAGCTGTCTCTTGGCCTCATTGAATTTCTCATCTGAGCACTCCATAATGCATTGAAGCAAGGAGAGATTCCCCCCCCCCAACTTCTGATAATTAAAAAACTGCCTAGAAAGGTAATCCAGAATTTAATAGCAGCTGCCTGTCTTGTCATCACGCAGCAATGGGAGAAACCAGAACCCCCATCCGAGCGTGACTGGATTCAGAAAGTTTGGGATCCTATACTTATTAACAAGTTGTCACAGTGTGGGTCAAAGAGCTCTGACAATCTTTCCTCCCAAAAATATAAGTGGCAGCTTGTTTCTTTAATTTGGAAGGACTGGAGCGCTTTTCAGACTATTCTAAAAAAAAAGAACTTGCACTAAAGTGTTGCGATAACACATGGGTGAAAATTATTTAACCATCTCTAATTTGTTAGTTCTTAAGTAAAAGCCAGACTTAAAAAAGTTTTAATCAAATCAATGGCCCTGGTTTGCATGAATTCCTTGGCCAAATAATCTTGGCCAACCAGTAGTGGCATCATTCATCATGTTTGGGGTAGACTGTGTCCTCTTATTTTTAACAGGTGAGAAGGATAGGAAATGATGCAGGGACTATGAACCCATGGCTAAATATCAGAGCAGCTAATCTG
This sequence comes from Gekko japonicus, assembly GCF_001447785.1. Lineage (NCBI taxonomy): Eukaryota > Metazoa > Chordata > Lepidosauria > Squamata > Gekkonidae > Gekko > Gekko japonicus. Next base: position 416,124 of record NW_015164710.1, on the reverse strand, counting down.
AAAAGAAGAAGAAGAAGAAGAAGAAGAAGAAGAAGAAGAAGAAGAAGAAGAAGAAGAAGAAGAAGAAGAAGAAGAAGAAGAAGAAGAAGAAGAAGAAGAAGAAGAAGGAAGAAGAAGAAGAAGAAGAAGAAAGAAGAAGAAGAAGAAAGAAGAAGAGGAGGAGAAGGAGGAGATTGGATTTATACCCCACCCTTCACTACCCAAAGACACCCTGTGAGGTATGTGGGGCTAAGAGAGCTCTGACAGAAACTGCTCTTTTTCAAGAACAGCCGTGTCAGAACTATGGCTTGCCCAAGGTCATCCAGCATCTGCGAGTGGAGGAGTGGGGAATCAAACCCGGTTCTCCCAGATTAGAGTCCGCGCACTTAACCACTACACCAAACTGGCTCCAAAGGGGGAGAAAGTATGTGTGCAGTCCCTTCCGAGACAGTATTGAGGGAAAACAGGTCTCCCTTTGCATCCCTTCAGTTATTTTTCCTTAAAATGATGGTGGTGCCTATTGAGACATTTCTCCTCAGGTCAGGGCACACCCTGCATGTGGGCCCCAACTCACCAGCTGAAGGCTCATAGATTAAATCAGGATTTTTACATTTTAACTGTAGCTGCCGAAGTCCATCCAAGTAAAAGAAGTTCCTCAACAGAAATTCAAATCTGCATTTTTCTGAATGTTTGCCTAAGCTCCCCAGGTCATAGCATGTGTTTGCACTCAACCACAATCCAGGAGCCAAGGCAGCTTATTGTTCAAAGTTTGCACTGGCTCCTTAATGTCCTCTGGGCACAATCCATCATGCGGATTGTGACATGCAAAGCCCTTGAGTCCTGTCTCAGAGATCACTTTCTCTCTCCTTTGTCCTATCACAACCTCCAAGGTAAACTTTCCTTGCTTGATGCCAAGTTCAAACAGCAGCATTCCCAGTGACTGAGCCACAAGCTGGCAACTCCACACTTCCCCCCCACATCCTTCGAGCACACGAAAGCTCTGAATAAGCATTCACCTCCGCAGCCCCGTAGCTAAGGACATTTTAGGGAGGGGGCGCCTGCTAATCCAATCAGAGGTTCCAGGGCAAGGGCTGCAGCAGCCACAGCCTCCGGGTCCAGCTCCCCCCCCCCCAAGGAGCCCCAGTGCCTCTTCCCGTGGCACAGCACCAGGGACAGCCTCTGAAATCACTGCCCTTGTTCTCCTGTCGCTGACAGGCAATCAGGGGGAGTTGGGGTAGGGGTGCCAAGGCTCAGGAAGGGGGCCCATAAAAACTGCTAGGGGGCCAGGCCCCGTGGGCCCCGCGTTAGCTATGGGCCTGCCTCCGAGAAGCAGAAGTCTGAGATTATATAGAGGACCAGGTGAACCTCCACATTATTCTCCAGGGCCCACGGAGATCGGCCTGCACTCCTCTAAACACTCCCCAGAGGGAGCCATCAGAGAAGAAAGAAGAAGCGCGTCCGAAGTACTCACTGTCCACTATGGTCCTACGTCCTGTTCCATCATCATTGATCTGTTGGATGTTGCCAAAATGAATGTCGCTGTAGAAGATGCGGTTGCTGCCCTTGCTGCCATAGCGGTAGTCAAAAGCCAAAGCGATGACGTTTTTCATGTGGTCGCTGTCTTCAAACGGCTTGATGGGCGCGTTGAGGTTGTTCTCGTCGGACAAGTGGATGCTCTTGAGGATGGTACGCTCCGAGTACAGCAGGTAGCCGTCGTACTCACGGCAGCTCACGCCGTCCTCAGCGAGCATGCCGTGGGCGCATGCGCACGTCCGTTGTTCCCCTCCCCGGAACAGGCACAATTGCTGACAGCCACCGTTGTTCTGAGCGCATACATTGGTACCTAGAGAAGCAACACAGAAAAATAAAATCAGGGCTATGGTGCTTTGTAGTCTGATCTGAAGGGTACGGCTAGCCCGGGGGAGTGAAGCCGCTACCTCAGTCTGTTCCACTTGTACTATCATTGCCTCGTACCTCAATGGGCGCGTTCAGACGGGCCACTTGAGCCGGTATACATGCCGATTAGAAACGGACTATTTACGCGTGATCACACAGCCAACATCTGTCTCCCGTCCCCAACCCCCTTTAAACTGGAGTATTTTGCTACCAGGTCCCCAAGTGGTGTTTTCCTGCTGCTCTGGTTCTAGCTGCATTTCCCCCCTGTGTGATCGCTCCCCCGCCGGCATAGAGCCACTTCCTGTTTCCCGCTCGAAAGCTGCCTGAGGCTTCCGCTTTTCGCCATTTTTTTTTTTTTAAATTTAAGCGTCGGCAATATGAGCTTGGGCGGAACTTCGCCCCGGCGTTAATAAAACCAAAGTTTAAACAGTGCCTAGTTTTGCTGTATAGATGAGTTCAGGATCTCAGGGAGGCCAGTTTCGGAGTAAAAGTGTAAAGGGGAGTGTTCCTTTAACATTTAAAGGGAAGCGTCACAGCAGTTGGGTTGAAGGGGAAATCGCTGTTCTGCGCACGCGTGAAAATTTCAATACTAAAGATGGCTGCCCGTGCGCGTGCCCAAACTGAGAGGAAAAAACCCTGCGTGGACGGCGGGGAACGATGTGGCTGCACAGCGATACGGAACAAGGAGGTGAGTGTGATCGCGATTCTTTCAGGTTAAAAAAAAGCACATTGGACCGGAGGAATTTACACTGCTCCCGGCACGCCATCTGACCGCACCCAATAGATAACAAACGCCTTTTGTCGATTTGCTAGTTAGATTTTCCAGTGAATTCAAACAAGGGAAGCCATCAATTTGTGAAATTAGTTGTGCACGATGGATTGTTGGTAATTTTCGGCTAGGAGGAGCTTTTGTTACAGATCAAGAGATTCCAAATCTTGATACCGTTTTTAAATCAAAGGTATTTACAGCTCCATCTAGATTCATTCAATAGTCAAACATAGAGTGCTTTAAATATTTCGTGGACCACCCGAATTCTATGTGATGTGATTACATAAACACTCATGGATACAAATATGACTATTCTGAAACACCACATTTGCTAGTTAGATTTTCCAGTGAATTCAAACAAGGGAAGCCATCAATTTGTGAAATTAGTTGTGCACGATGGATTGTTGGTAATTTTCGGCTAGGAGGAGCTTTTGTTACAGATCAAGAGATTCCAAATCTTGATACCGTTTTTAAATCAAAGGTATTTAGACCTCCATCTAGATTCATTAGAGCTCCATCTAGATTCATTAAATAGTCAAACCTAGAGTGCTTTAAATATTTCATGGACCACCCAAATTCTATGTGATGTGATTACATCATGGATACAAATATGACTATTTTGAAACACCACGGGTTATTATTAGTCCTTCCTTCATGGTTAGTTAACAGTTTATTAATGCTCTTTATAATGTGCTGTTGTTGTTGTTGTTATTATTATTATTATCATCTATGAATATTGCTAATAAATAGTGTTAAAAATAAAATAAACATCAGGTCGGACTGCGTTGTCTTGAACAGAGCATTTTACTAGGATGCCTGCAAATATCTATATTTCAATAGTATCTGTATTAAATCTATATTATATATTACAAATTATCTGTCTTCCTGCCTGCCTGCCTATCCCATCTTACAAGCGTCTCAGTAAAGAAACGGTCTTTTAAATAAATAAGGCTTGAAACAGTAAGGATACTGAGAAAATTCTTATTTCCAAGTTCTCCTCTTGGCTCTCATTTCATCTTTGGTTCCCCCGCCTTAAAACAAAAAATTGGCTTATTCATGGTAGAATGTTGATTTTTGATCTGGGTGGTGTCTGTACAAGGGCTAAATTTTCTTTAAAATCACAAGTGCCCCCTGCCTCCTTTCATTTTCTATGTTTAATGAACATAATGGTGAGAAGACACATGCCGGGAGATGGACAGAGGGAATGCGACTGTTGATTCTACCAGACCTTTGGGCAGCTTTTGATACCACTGATAACGGTATCCTTCTTGCCCATCTTGCCCTGGGAGGCACCATTCTGTGGTGGTTCTGGCCCTGCCCGGAGAGTGCATTCCAGAAGGTGGCGCTGGGGGACTGCTGCACAGCCCCTTGGCCCGTGGGGTCCGCAGGGTTCCATCTTATCCTCATGCTCTTTCACATCTACATGAAACTGACAGGCGAGGCCATCCGGAAATCTGGGCTGCGTTGTCCTCAATATGTGGACAACACTCAGCTCTATCTCACACTTTTGGTCAGTCCCAAGGAGACTGCAGACAGTCTGAACCAGTGTCTGGAGGCAGTTTTGGAACTGAAGCTTAATCCTGACATAATGCAAGTGCTACTGGTGTGGTGAAGGTCTGACCAAAGACTTAAGGTGTCACCTGTTCTGAATGGGGTTGCACTTACCTTGAAGGAACAGGTCCATTGTTTTGGTGGGCTCGGAGACCCAGGCCTACTGATGGATAAGCAGGTGGCAGCTGTAGCCAGGAGTGCCTTTTACCAGCTTTGGGTTGGTCACACAGGCAGGAAAATGCATGGGGGGGGAGCGTGGCTGTTTGCCCCGGAGCAAAATAATGTGCGGCTGCGCGATCAGACGTCCCATCGAGGTCCCGTGGTTAGGGGGGAGGTGCCGATCACAGGGCAATCCTGCGGCGCAGCAAAGAAGCAACCTCTCTAGCAAAAGGCTCCGTGGGTTTAACCCCTTCCAGGGCTGCAGAGGAATGCAAACTGTGTCCTCCATCTGGTCCCCTCCAGGAAGAGCTTCAGACAGGCCACCCTCCCACCACGCCCCCCCTGCACCTCCCCCTCTGCCGCCCGGTGCAGAGAGTTCCTCTCGATCAGCCCGAGCCAGGAGTGGGGGGGGTACGGAAAAGAGGAGGGGGCTGTGTTGTTTGTTTTTAAACGAAGTGTGCACATGTGCCGTTGGGTGCTTGTGCGCATCCCGTGGAGACTTGGGGGGGGGGAAACCTTTTCGCGACGGGACATGGACAGGCGCCGGATGCCACGACCTACCACCAGAATCGCGATCAGGCGCCCGCCCTTACCCCACGGTTTCTGGAAACTAGTACCTCGGAGGTACTAGTTTTTTAGCCCGCATCTTCGCCGGGAAGCCTCGGGTTCGCCATGGGAACTCTACGCTTCCCAGATGTGGCGCTGTGATCACGCCCGGAAAATCCGCCTATCTTCTGTCTCTGTAGCGTGGCTAATGCTCCGTGTGACCGCAGCCTTGATTGGACAAGCCAACCGTCGCCTTTCCTGGGCAGACGAAATCTGGCCACTGTGGTTGGTTACATCAAGTTTAGATTACTGCAATGCATTCTGTGTGGAAGTGCCCTTGAAAAGTCTTCAGAAATTCTGATGCAGAATGCTGCAGCCAGGATACTGACTGGAGTGGTTGTAGAAGGCACCTGTAGAAGGCCCTGCGATGTTGATCTAAGGATGCCAGGGGGGTCATATTGGGAGAGGCAGTCCCACTAGCTAGCCTTGGGGGACCTATGAGAGCATAAATGTGGGGTATAAGTTTTGTAAATAAGAAGATGAGTCCATTCTTCACGCACCCTTCTGCCTGGCTCTGTTGAACACCTTGATGTCTTTCAGCTGCACTCCGATTCCTGTGCGCAGAGAGACAATTTCGGAAGCGTTGTCCTTGCTGCCCCTCTTAATGGATCCATTTGCATGAGTCCTAGAGAGAGGGGCACAGACCAGTGTGTGAGCATGAACCGTACCACAAACAGCTGACACATCTGCCAGTTGGCTGAAGGCAAACGGGCAGCAAGAAAGTGAGACACAAACCTTCCACACGTGTGCAACCTTAACAGTGCATGAGCTAAAACATGCACCCTACTTTGCACATGTATATCACAGATCATCCAATCACACATTTTCTCCCTTGATTAATTCATCTAAAATTACACACACGGGCATATTTACAAACATATGTACAAATTTGCAGTGCTTCAGACTTGTTGTCAGTGTTCATAAAGGTGCCCGTATTCAGATGACACTGTAAACATTCATACTATCAGTGTACAATGAAAACATGTTTCATTTATGCATGTGATTATCGCTATACAGCAAACATGCATTTGTTTTGTCTGTTCACACGATGGTTGCCAGGCTCCAGGTGGTGGCCAGAGATTTCCTGGAATTACAACTGATCTCCAGACTACAGAGATCAGTTCCCCTGGAGAAAATGGCTGCTTTGGAAGGTGGACTCTATGGCATTAGACCCCACTGAAGTCCCTCCCCTCCTCAGGCTCCACCCCCCAAATCTCCAGGTGTTTCCCAACCCAGAGCTGGCAACCCAAGTTCACACATTTGTTCTTCCTAACTGTGCACTTTGATGTAAGCAAGTTCACTTCCATCCCTGCTTTGCCATGGGGGGAGCCCATATATTCCCAAGTGTTTTTGCTCAAGAGTTTCCCTCATGATTTCTCCCAGATGAAACTAGACCTTGTGTTTTCTTGGGGGTGGTGGGTTAGAAGCAGAAAGGGAGAAAGCAGCTTCACTGAGTAGCAACTTCCCTCTGTTTCAAATGAACTGCTGATGCACAACAGCATGTTAGGTCAGGGGACCCCCCAACTTTGGAGTTTTGATACAGAGTGGTGGACATAGCCACAAAAGGGCCACCACAGGAGGTGGAGCCAACCACAAAATGTCAGGGAGTGAAGATATGCCTAATAGTAACTCTTTAACACTTCGGGCAGAAGATTCGTTTAACAAGATGCCTTTTTTTAATCAACATACTGTTTTAAAGTATTTTCTTGCCTACGCACAGCTTGCCTTCAGTCATGAACATCCTTGTGCTGTTGTGACAGATGCTGCCATGGGATTAAAAAAAATAATCTGCACAGCCAATCAAATCTCCAATCTGCACAGCTGATCAGAAGCACTGCTGGGCAAAAGCCCCACCTGGCCCTGCCCACTTTCTAAAAACACTTGTCAGCAGGCACCAGGGCACCAGTGTTCCCTCTAAGCTGAGTTAGTGTGAGTTAACTCACAGTTTTTTAGCCTCCGGCTCACACATTTTTGCCTTAGATCAGGAAGGATGGCTCCAGAGCAAACTAATTTATGCAGCAGCCAAATCGCTCGCTCACAACTTCAATGCCAGTAGGCTCACAAAGTAGGATTTTTGCTCACAGGACTCCACAGTATAGAGGAAGCATTGCGGGGCACCCATGCTGGTAACCCCTAAGCTAGGCAGACAAACTGCACTGTTCAACATTGCAGTCTCTAGGATTTAGGAGAGAACTTCAGACGCAGATATGTAATTCTGCACACACTCAATCAGATGGGCTACTGCATACCCAGATTTACCTGATGTCCTCTTTTGCGTATATATGCACACGTTCACGTTTATGGTAACTTTTACATATACCATGAACATGTGCACAATGTGATTTCTAGCACAGGGCAAAATTCAAACATGCAACAGGCCCAATGGGTGCACAAAACACCCAGCCATGACGAGCGTTACGTATCTGCAGGAAAACAAACTGAGACATCTTTGCCCGTGCCAGTAAGCGACAGCCATTTTAGAACCTTACCTTTCTCCACTCTAGCGACTCCTACCCCCTGTAGCACTGAGATACACACCTGTCACTCCAGTAGATGTAATCCTCAAAGACCGACACCGAGAACATGTCCATGTTGTTAGAGGACAGGACAACTTCCCTGTTGTCACCAGTCTCCAGGTCGATGCGTTCAATCTTATCTGTCCGGGCGTCACACCAGTAAAGCTTCCCATCCTAAAGAAACACGCCATCCTGGTGAGTTACACAGGAATCTTAGGATGTGAAAGCATTTTGCCAATGTGGATTCAGACTGGATGCGGAGCTACCAGATGTGCAATCCAGGCGCATTCTCTCTGACTGCAAACTCAAATAGTTCCAAGAGAAGAGTACATGCGATCATACACCTGTGGCTATAACTCTAATCCTCCAGGCAACCACACCTTCTAGTTGGAACAGGCCTAACTAAGATAGTAGGGTTGCCAGCCTCCAGGTGGCAGCTGGAGATCTCCTGGGATTACAACTGATCTCCAGGCAACAGAGACTGGCTTACCTGGAGAAAATGACCACTCTGGAAGGTGGACTCTATGGCATTATACCCCACTGAAGTCCAAGCCCCTCCCCAACCCCTCCTTCCCCAAGCTCCACCCACAATTATCCTTTTCTCCCCTGCACCAGTGATTTTTAAGACTCCTGGACTGTGGCATTTGAACCATCTTTTATTTGGGGACTACATCTGAATCACAGAGGATTTGTCTGATGCACCTTAATTTATACCTAATATTCAGGCTGTATCAACACGGCTATTAATGGCGTTGGCTCTTTTTTTTAAGTGACTGTCTTTTAATGGATGTTGTTTTTAATAGATGTGTTTGAACAGTTTGGTTTTATTATCTTAGATGTAACCCACCTCATGCCTGGAGACGCAGCATATACATTTTCTAAACAAATAAACATTAGCCCTGATGGCTACATGGAGCTTCCATGTTCAGGACCGGTGTACCTCCGAACACTAGATTCGAGTCCGGGTATCTGACAGAGAGCTTTGACTTTTGAAAGCTTATAACCTGAAAATCTTGTTGCTCTGTAAGGTGCCACCAGACTAACATCTCACTGTTCTAAGGCAGACCAAGACGCCTACCCTCCTGAAACTGTCTCAGAATGCTGGTTGATTTGCGGAGTGACGGCAGGGAAAGGGCGCTATCTTCATGCCTAGGCCTCTGGGAAACAAGTGCACCTCTGGTCTGAGCCAGAATGGTTCTACCTTTTTATTTCTGGAATCAGATGCCTCGACAGTCCCACACATTTCACAGGCACTGGGGTCTTCACCCAGCACCAGCCTCTCCCTATCTTACCAAGCTGACAGAAGCAATTGTAGAATCAAAACAGACTGCAGATCAACCAGCGAAAGAATGCTCTCCCCCCCCCCACAACTTTATACAGGGCCATACCCTGCGTGCCTATCTGTGCCCTCCGTCACTCCATCTGGGTCACAAACTGGCGCTGTGCTGATGTTTTCAGCACAGAGTAACCGCAGAAACTGATACAAAGCCACAGTAATCAAGGTAATGAGAGCCTCAGCTTTTGTTCCCAAGTTTCTAGCTCTTAAGGCTACAAAAGCTGATTTCTATGAAGCAGGGGTGGCCTCACTGTGGCTCAGGAGCCACATGCGGCTCTTTTACACATACTGTGCGGCTTCCAACAGGGTAGCTGGGGAAGCGAACCTCCCCGATCGGTCTTCCCTTCCCCAGCCAGTGTTCCCCTCCCTGAGTAGGCTTGAAGTGTGGGGGGAGCAGAGAGAAAAAAGCAACTTTAACTTTAAATGCATTCTCAAAGCCCCCCCGCACCAGCCGGCTTGGAGAAGGCATTTGTTTCTTTGAATCCCTTCTCCAAGCCAAATCAGGGGGCAGGCTCGGAAAACACATTTAAAGTTAAAGTTGCTTTCTTTCCACCTCTTTCTCCCTTCCTCCACCCATCTATTTGCTTTCTTTCCATCTTTCTCTTTTTCTCTCTTCCTTTCTCTCCCTCCCCTATTTTCTTTCTTTCTTTCTCTCTTTCTCTCTTTCTTTCTTTCTTTCTTTCTTTCTTTCTTTCTTTCTTTCTTTCTTTCTTTCTCTCTCTCTCTCTGACAAATAAATGTCATTAACAAACAAATATCATTAGACAAAACATATCATATCCAAGACCACGGCCACACATCCCAGGAAATCTACAGCAACTAATATCATTAGCAATATCTGTTTTTAACTCCTCTTGTTTTTACTTTTGGCAGTCTCATTTAATGTTAATAGAATGCAAATTTGCATATTATTCAATAAAAACATGTGTGTGATATTTGTTCATGTCTTGCGGCTCTCAAACATCTGACATTTATTCTATGTGGCTCTTACGTTAAGCAAGTTTGGTCACCCCTGATATAAAGTGTCACAGCAGAATCTCTTGAGGCAACATTAGATTTGAAAATGTGTGGGCTACACCTGGAGAAATCTCCAAAGCTACAGGTAGCGCTTCCAGGGGACAGGTCTCCAAGTGTCCTACACCCCTCCTCACCTCTTCCCATAATCAGCAAGCACAGAATAAAACAGGCAAACAAAACCAGACATATGCAAACGTGCTTAATTTGCATAATTTATTCAAACCACAAAGTTATGCTGGTCTTTTGAGCTACTTTGGTTCACTGCCTATTTATTCATGTTAGCAGAGTCCTACTTGCCTGCTGCCACTGTGTGTGTGTGGGGGGGGAGGTGTAATGATGCAGGGACCATTCCTGTGTTGGTCCAAAGCACTGGCCTATGGTCCAAAGCACCGCCCCCCCCCCAGCAAAGTCTGAAGCCTTCCACTCAGCCCAAGGAGCCTTCTGCCAACATCAGTGGTTCAACAGCCACTTAAGCTGGAAGGACGTTCCTTAGGCTAGGAAGAACTTCCACCAGCCTAAGATATGGTTATCACTTACAAAGCCCTTCATGAATTTGGTCCATGTATCTACAGGACCACCTCTCCGGCTGTGTCCCCCCAATGACACCTCCATTCATCTTGAGCAGAGACCCCTAAAGGTGGTGATGAGGGCAAGAGACAATTAGGGGTGGTTTGTCATTGCCTGCCTCCATATACTGACCCTGCACTTCCTTGGTGGTCTCCCATCCAGAAACTAACCAAGGCCAACCCTGCTTAGCTTGTGAGATCTGACGAGATCGGGCTAGCCTGGGCCATCAAATGGGCAAGACTGACAAATGCATCCTCACCTTATGGAATGGCCTGCCTGAGGAGGTCAGGAAAGCTCCCACGCGTCTATTCTTCCAAAGAATGTGTGAAACAAATTTTGAAGAGATCCCCCCTCACCATAGCTGTTCTTACCCTTTTTCTGGGTGCACTGTGATGGCCCGTGGCTTGTCCAGCCCCTGTGAGATCACCACGTAGCGGAACGATCCGTTGAGCCTGGCTACCTCAATAACGTCAAAGCCCTGGTCTGTCCAGTAGATGTTTCCTGATGGTAAAAGGGTACGAGATGGTTACTCATCTCAAAAGCAGGCAAGCCACAGCTTGTGGACTACATCTGGCCTGTGGGAATTCTTCAACCATCCCCCCCTCAAACTGGATTTTCATTCACATTTTGAAACTAGATTTCCCAGCACGGGAGACAGAAATGCTGGGAAATGAGTGACAGAGGGTATGTGCCCAGTTCCTCACTTGCTTGCCACAAAGCATCAAAAACTGCAGTGGCCGCCCTGACCTGGATAGCCCAGGCAAGCCCAGTCTCGTCAGATCTCGGAATCTAAGCCGGGTCGACTCTGGCAAGTACTTGGATGGGAGACCTCCAAGGAATACCAGAGGCAGGAGGTGGGGGGCAGGCTTTATTCGGCCACCTCTCTGAATAGCATCCAAGCCCGCAGTAGGGGTCAGTCACGAGAGATTGCCATGACTTCCAGGTGCACACTCACTCTCATGCATGCACATGAAGCAAGGGCAGATGCCGAGGACAGAGACAGTGGCTCCTTGCCTAGATGAGTAGCAACCACGAACCTGCCTCGTTTCCTCCAGCAAGGAGTTTGTTAGGTTCCTGCATTTCTGGAGTGGCATCCAAACTTCCCCAGGAAGATATATTCTGATTTGTAAATTATATAGTAAAGGTAAAGGTAAAGGTTCCCTTGCTCGAAAGCCAGTCGAATCCGACTCTAGGGTTGCGGTGCTCATCTCCGTTTCAAAGCCGAAGAGCCAGCGCTGACCGAAGACGTT
>NW_015164710.1:361243-402431 GCF_001447785.1 Gekko japonicus | reverse complement strand
CCGCCCCTGCTTAGCTTCTGAGATCTGATGAGATTGAGGTAGCCTGGGCCAACCAGACTGCTGGGCCATAAATAAATAAATAACACATCTGACCAACTGCAGTGCCAATGAACGTCCCATCATGCTGGAACGATCTCTTCTGTAGGGATCCATCCTAACATAATACAGTATCTACCTAAGTCTAGGTGGGCAGATCAGGAGGGTCTACTTTCCAATGTAAAACGAGACTCTCCGGTGTCGACCCTTCAGTACTGGAACTGGATTTAGGGCACACTTCAGCTGTGGCTATGATACACGAAGCTGTGCCTGTGTGCTCCTGTGGCTTACAGTATCTACCTAAGTCTAGGTGGGCAGATCAGGAGGGTCTACTTTCCAATGTAAAACGAGACTCTCCGGTGTCGACCCTTCAGTACTGGAACTGGATTTAGGGCACACTTCAGCTGTGGCTATGATACACGAAGCTGTGCCTGTGTGCTCCTGTGGCCAAATTGGAAACGCACAGTCGGAGTCCACCGAGTTAAGATGAATATATGTTTAAGGGAATACAGGGCTGAATGCCTTAGCACTTCGGCCATTCCAAAACTGTATTCTGCCGAAACAGGAAGGGCAGAAGATTTTATACCCCAAATGACATCACATATAGTTTACACATTAAAGTATCTCTAATTGGTACCAAGCAGTTAACATCATACAAGCATCGTTTGACTTTAAACCTTACTATTGGTCCGTCATGTATTTTCAGTGATTGCATTTGCTTATCTGCTCTTCAGAGCAATGGAAACATAAGGGAACACTGGGATCTTTTCTGACCTTAGTGAAGCCAGTCCTTCTTTCCCTTGTTTCTGGGGAGCTGGGTGATAAGGGTTGTGATTCACATTCAGCTTTGCTCTTGACATCCTTGCCGTTTCTTAAATACACATTCCATTTTTGCATCCTAATTCTATCCCCAGAGGCCTCTAATAATGCTTTTCCTTAACATATACATAACTTTGTATACAAAAGTTTATAGAATATATTATAAAATATATTCTACTATAAGCTTCTCTAATCAAAAGATTCTGGGTTATATACCAAGATCTGGATCTATTACAATTAAACTTTTGAAGGCACAGTGACAGCTGTCAATATATAAACATGTCAGAGGAAATGTCAGACCCCACATTCAGAAATCACATTTATTTTTCCCTTGTCCTACAGCTATAAGACTCACAGAGCCAAAACTCAGTGTGATCTGCAGACACAGACAGCCCCCCCACCAGTGTTCCCTCTAAGCTGAGGTAGTGTGAGCTAGCTCACAGTTTTTTAGCCTCTGGCTCACACATTTTTGCCTTCGCTCAGGAAGGATGGCTCCAGACCAAACTAATTTATGCGGTAACCAAACTGCTCGCTCACAACTTTAATGCCAGGAGCTCACCAAGCAGAATTTTTGCTCACAAGACTCCACAGCTTAGAGGGAGCATTGCCCCCCACCCTCTGGTAACCTGTGAGTATGCATGGAGGAATGGGGGCTGGCTGTGTGAGTAAGGCTTTGTTCCAGCTACTTTTCTCCCCAAGGAGGAAAAATATGGGCAGCAGACAGAGGGCTCAGATTCAAACAGGGCTGCCAACATCTGTGTAATTTGAGGACTGTGTTGGCTTTGGGCTGACGCTTACAGGATTGGGGCGGATACAGGTTTCTTATAGGATTCAGCTCGGGCAGTCTGGCAAGCCCTGGCTTTGGCACAGATCCGGCCCCTTCATGTGAGATTTGCCGCAGGAGATCTTCCCCCCCAGCACAGAAATACCGAGTGTATCGTAAACTCAGCCCTCTACATTCATAAACTCTTCTGCCTGTGGTCTGCCAAGCTGTTTCCTGTTTGGATAAGGAATAATGCCCAATACTCATTTCAGTCCATTTAACTCCACACACTGTAATAAACAAGAGGACGGGGAGGCAACTGAGCAGGACTGAGGATGCAGTGAGTGGGTCCTCAGAGAGGCCATTCCCCACTCACTCCAAAACAATGGCGTTTGTTCTTCCGATCCTTCTCAAACAGATTTTCTTTCCACTGCTCCCTATCTGAAACACAGAGCCGGAGCTCTGAAATAGCCCTGTTGCTGTGGATCAGGCAGAACTGGAACTGGGAGGGGCTTTCTCCCACCAGAAAGGATGACAAATCTACATAATCCTGACTAGAGAGTGGGAGGAATGCCTAATGTTAGGGTAACCGAATCCACCCATGAAGAAGCTACTTTTTCTTCCCGTTTTTCCCCTCGAAGCAGCTTCTCTCACCCACCCACCCCAGCTGAAAGATTCAACACGGCAAACACATGCCTGGCATTCACTTACCAGCATGGAAATCAATGCCAACAGCCAGCGAGGTACCGGAGACGGGCACCAATGCATCAGACTTGTCATTGGGGTCCAACGGGATGCCACGGATACCCTCGTGCACAGAGTAGAGGAGGAAAGAGCCAACCCCTGCATGTCAGAAAGGAAGAGGTACAGACTTGGAGCCTCAGCATAAAACACATGGGAAGACCCACAGATCAGTGACAGGGCACAGGGTTAGCTCATGTTCATTTTTCCATGTATTTAGAAATCGGGGTCTCAGGTGGTGGGGCAGGGATGGATCTTAGAGTTGGGATAAATGCTGGATAAATGGCACTCATTGTGGAAACAGTGTCCATCGGAGCATGCTCAGATCAGCACCCTCTCATACCTTAAGCAATCACGAATCAGAAGGCTCGGTTAAGTCATGTGTCCACCTACGCAACAGCTTCTAGATAAACTGGCCCAATCCATTAATCTTTGAATCTCTCAGATTCAGAATTCAATGAAATCTGCTTTCCCCCTTTTTTTTAAGCAACGTGATGGGTAAGAACCATTGAAATTTAACCTTTTTTTCTTACGTTCTCATCACACACTAATAGCTGACATGGCCACCCATCTGGAATGTTCAGGTTTTATATATCACTTTACAAAGTTCAAAGCGCTTTGGTGAGCTTTATCTCAGCAATGCCTTTCCCATCATGGCGCCTGCTCCCCGAAGAGCTGGGGGGGGTCCCCTCTCTGGAGATCTTCAGGAGGCACTGCAGAGCCTGCCTGTTTGTCAGGGGCTTTCCAGGGGGGTTGAATGGCAGGAATCTTATAAGGAGGGTGGGAGAGAGATTTGAGGCTGGCTATTTTGTTTTTGGTTTTAAACTGAAGTGCTCCTGAAGTGTCAGTGTGAACGTGACCAGGCAAGGACGTGCTCCATTCCTTCCCAGAGTGCCGCTGTTCATGCATGGGAGGACAACTACTTATGCTCCTGAGAGGGAAGAACAGAAGAGGTCTCTGGAATTTCACAGAAACTCTTGATACTGAAAACAATCTTATACATAAAATGGGCTGTAAACTTGTCCACAGTCAGTGTTCACCTGCCCTAAGCAGAGAAATTATTTTATTAGCTGGCTACCTAGGGCAACTAGGTTGGCCAATGTGCAATACTGGATGCTGGACTAGGTGGATCACTGGCCTGATCCAGCAAGACTCTTTGCTGATGCCTTCTGATGCCCTATTTGCAACCTTCCACGGCAACTGGTGGGCCACTGTGTAAAAGAGGATGCTGGACTAGATGGACCAGTGATTTGGACCCATAGAACACCTCTTATGTTCTCCTCCTTCAAAAAGCAGCCTGCATGACTGCATCGGGGGGGGTATATTCAAATTATCACAGAACTCAATGTCATGTACAGTGACCTCAATTAATTATGGCAAACTCACAGTATTTGTAGCTTTGTTGCCAACAACTGAGAACTTCCATTAGCCACTAGGGGGCGCTATCCAACACCACTCAGACATGCTGAGCTGCACCTTTCCCAGGAAGGAGATCCCAGAATTGCATGCCACCCCACCCTCCACAAAACCTACAGGAGCCCAGTGACGGCGGCTCACCTTCACAAGACTGCTGTCCAGTCTTCAAGCTGTAGCCGGCTGTGCACATGCAGGAACGAGAAGTCTCCGAGGTGGGAAGACAGAGCTGGGAGCAGTCTCCATTGTTGATGCTGCAGGGGTTGGTGCCTGAAACAGTGAAGCGAAACAAGGAAATGGGGGGGGGCACTGTTGTGTGGAGACAGCCAGTTTCTCCGCCTGGACATTTGGCTTCACAGACTGAAGGGGGCATGTCTGGGCCTCGTTGACAGACCAGGAAGGCTGTTCTAGGGTGACTGCAATTACCTTAAAAACCACCAAATCCCGAAGGCTGCCTCCCCAGGCTTGTATAGTCTTTCCTATAAAGTACCTCACTATAAAAGACCCAATCCGAGTGCTGTACAAAACATGAATTTTTATTATTCAAAAAACAGATCTTTCTCCATAGTTTTCTTCATACAAAAACATTACAAGGAGAGACAGTCTCAAAAAGTGGAAAACAAAGGCAACGTAGGTTTAAAGACACAATATATACAGTCCAATCTCTTGTGCCTAGGCACACAATTCCAAAATAAAGTCCAACAATTTAACTCCCACGTTGCCTGACAGAAGGCACAGCCGTATAATTAATGTTCTGTTCTGATGGGCCTGTCGACCATCCTTCTTTCTCCCGTTTCTCAAAACAGCTTCATCTGAGATGCGACTGTGACCAGTCTGTGGCAACACATTTTCCTTTCAAACATGAGATCAGTAGCCGGGAGCCTACAATTTTCTTTCCAGGTTCTATTCTATGAGAATACTGTTGGACTTTGTTTTGGAACTGTGTTCCTAGGCACAAGATATTCGACTGTGTATATAGTATCTTTACACCCACGTTGCCTTTGTGTTCCACTTTTTGAGGCTGTGTCTCCATGTAATGTTTTCGTATGAAGAAAACTATGGAGAAAGGTATATTTTTCTGAATAATAATTCATGTTTTGTACAGCACTTGGATTGGGTCCTTTACAGTGAGCTATCATAGGTGCTGGTCTGCTTGTGGCTGTTTCCTATAAAGAGTGCGGGACATCGCCAATGTCTCCCTGCCTCCTCACCCGCTCACGTTTTCCCATGATGCTTCAGGCCCTCCCCTGGATCGAAGCAGAGCTGTGACCTACAATAATCTGCACATCCCCGGAACTCACCTAGCTGCTGAATGCTCTCATCGTAGACTTTCATGTGCATGACCAGGGTGGTGCTATTGCGCAGCACGGCGGCCTCCGACCCATCCTTCTTGTTGCAGGTGCCCATTTTCTCGGCAGCCTGGTCAGCCCACCACAACTTGTCACCTGGGAGAGAGGAAAGTGAGGCTTAGGTGCGTACGGAATGGGGGCTCGTGCTCTTGGTTGGCGGCGGAAAGTGCCGTCAAGTCGCAGCTGTCTTACGGTGACCCCGTAGAGTTTTCAAGGCAAGAGACAAACAGAGTTGTGGCCATGGCCTGGCTCCCCGTAGCAGACTTGGACTTTCCTGGAGGTCTCCCATCCAGATATTAGCCACGGCTGACCGAGATGTGATCAGGCTAGCCTGGGCCATTCAGGTCAGGGCAATTGTTTAGGACTGAGCAAATCAGAAATATTGCTGGAAGGACTTTGGGGTGGGGGACCAGGTGCTACATACAAAGCTGCCCACTACTGAGTCTGATCATGGGTCCATTTGTTTCAGGGTGGTCCTCTCTGACCAGCAGTGGCTCAGAAAGTTTGCCAGTTAAGATCTCCTTCATCACATACTACTATCACCTATGTCTGAACCCATTTAAACCAGAAATGCCAGGGACTGAACATGGGAACTTCTGCATGCAAAACACGTGCTCTGCCACCAGGCTCATAGCCAGAAACACATGCTCTGCCACCAGGCCCATAGCCAGGATTTTGTGGCTTGGGGGGCAATTTTTTTTTTCTGCCAGGGCTGAAATTCTCAGTGCGGAAAGAAAAGCCAGAATTCTGAGGATTATGACTCAACTACTCTTCCCTCTCTCAGCGTCTTCTCAAGCTGTCTATTCTACATAAGTGTTCTTACGCTAGCAATCACCCTCAGCCTATTAACCATTTAGCCAAAAGAAAGCTGTTACCAGGATAGATCTCTACATTGCAAGCTGTCAGCCACTTTAAATGACAGTTCTCAGCGGCTGCAAGTTAATCACTTCTGCCAGCCTAAGCAACAAGGTCTGATAACAAGCTGGCAGGTGGGGGTGATGACCTCTACAGTCAAGAAAGTTAACACTTAGGCAGCAAAATTCTCTTAAAGGAGATCAGTTTCTTGACAGAGAGTTAGAAGGGAACCTAGAGGTCACCTACTCCAACCCCCTTGCTCAGTGCAGGAATCAGTCAACTACAGCACCCCACTCTGCTTAACGGAGTGCATGCCTTTTAAAAAAGTTTTTAAATGATTGGAAAAAAGCATTTACAGGATAAATTCTTGTGGGGCTGTGTCTTTAAGAAAGAGGGTGGAGCCCGTTACAGGCCTGTCTGCCACTGAGCCAAAATCCCTGGACACAGGTACCCACATGGATGCCTTGTTCATGGTCTTCATCACGGCCTAAGAATCCCGTGAACAAAGTGTATTACTTTTCTCTTTTACAGAAAGGGGACTGGCCTAATGCACAAGTCGGGGGAAGCAGTGGAGAAAATCTACAGAAAACCTCACCAAAACAGATCACTCCCTACTTGTGCTGCAGTTCAGGAGTTTGACATGGTGTCAGCTTGCAAGTGTGATTAATTTAATCAAACCAAACCAAATGTACAGGTGTATTTGTGTGAATGGCTTGCAGTTTTGTCTTCAGGGAGGCCAGAAGTGAGGCATGAAAGTCCAGGCAAGCCCGATCTCGTCAGATCTCAGAAGCTAAGGAGGACCAACCCTGGCAGGTACTTGGATGGGAAACCTCCAAGGAATACCAGGGCCGGGATGCAGAGGCAGGCAATGGCAAGCCACCTCTCTGAAACGTCCAAACCCCACTAGGGGTCGTCAGAAGTCAACCATGACTTCCAGGCATACACACACACAAAATGCACATTAAAAAAGGTCCTGTCATCCCAGAGGTCAGACACAGGGCAGACAGCATGATCAAGAAAGAGAAACGTCATGTGAGGGACTAATGGACAGCTCATAGTTAGATTGGAAGCTGCCAGCAGGGCAATTTAGAGCACTAGCCTATGCAATGTGGTAAGAAGGGCGTCTGGGTTCCATGACCAGGTGGCCTTGAGAAATAGCTCCTGACCTGACTGGCGCCTGCTTCCATGACAACAAGCAGTGACCTGGCAATTTTAGTCTTGCTGAATCTCAAGTTTTTTTGCAGAAGTTCGGGGTTGTACAAACTCTCTTAAAGGAGACCAGTTTCTTGACACAGAGTTAGAAGGGATCCTAGAGGTCACCTACTCCAACCCCCTTGCTCAGTGCAGGAATCAGTCAACTACAGCACCCCACTCTGCTTAACGGAGTGCATGCCTTTTAAAAAAGTTTTTAAATGATTGGAAAAAAGCATTTACAGGATAAATTCTTGTGGGGCTGTGTCTTTAAGAAAGAGGGTGGAGCCCGTTACAGGCCTGTCTGCCACTGAGCCAAAATCCCTGGACACAGGTACCCACATGGATGCCTTGTTCATGGTCTTCATCACGGCCTAAGAATCCTGTGAACAAAGTGTATTCCTTTTCTCTTTTACAGAAAGGGGACTGACCTAATGCCCAAGTCGGGGATGCAGTGGAGAAAATCTACAAAAAACCTCACCAAAACAGATCACTCCCTGATGCCGGCCACATGACCACGGAAATGTCTTCGGACAGCGCTGGCTCTTTGGCTTGGAAACTGAGATGAGCACTGCAACCCTAGAGTCGGATTCGACTGGCTTTCAAGCAAGGGAACCTTTACCCTTTTACCATAAAAGGAAGGAGGGGGCAGGACAGTTTGCAAAAAGGTGAGCCCTCAAGGAGGGTGTACTGGGCCTGTATCCTGATGCCCCTGCTGTTGCTTGCTAGGGTGGTGGTGGGGAAAACAGTGGGAAATTGGCACCCTCCCCAGTATTGTTGTGAAGGCTCTTTTTGTAGCGGGAACTCCTTTGCATATTAGGCAACACACCCCTAATGTAGCCAATCCTCCAAGAGCTTACAGAGCTCTTCTTACCGGGGCTACTGTAAGCTCTTGGAGGACTGGCTACATTAGGGGTGTGTCGCCTAATATGTAAATGAGTTCCTGCTACAAAAAGAGCCCTTATGGAGAGAGCCAGAAGTGATGTCAATGTGTCGGGGTGGCGCCACCCAGATACGCTGAGGGCACTTCTAACGTGTGCTGGAAGTGGCATCACAACACTGGGAGATGCCTTAAGTGCAAAACTTTAAAAAGCCACTGCTGTGGCAACAGTTATAACAATTCTGATGGCTTCCTGGCACTGCTGCAGAGGAAAGAGTCGGTGTATTTTGCTGATGAATGTTTGCCACTTTAAAACTCAAGAAGGTGGGGGGGAAAGGCAAAATGAGCACTCATGATGAAGCGATGGTGTGGTGTTTTTGACAACTTGTTCCTCTAATCCTGGCCAGCACTGTTCCCTCAAAGATGAGTTAGTGTGAGCTAGCTCATAGTTTTTTAGCCTCCGGCTCACACATTTTTGCCTTCGTTCAAGAAGGAGGGCTCCAGAGCAAACTGACTTATGCAGCAGCCAAATCGCTCACTCACAACTTTAGAGCCGGTAGCTCACAAAGTAGAATTTTTGCTCACAGGACTCCACAGCTTAGAGGGAGCATTGCCGGCCAGTGTTTTAGATTGCTCTAATCCAGGACTTGGTGTGTGGGCAGGAACAGGGAAAAGGGAAATTGTTGTCACTGCAGCTCCACACAAAGAATAAAACCTGACTTACTAAACCGTGCTCCGGTTTGAAACTATGCTGATCCCTAGCATCAAGGACATGATGTACACTTCTTTTTAAAAAGTGCAAATTTAGAAATGTGTTAGTCTACAGAGCTGTGCATTAGAAAAGAAAAGACTTGGCCTTTTTGAGCATTTTAAAACCTTCTTTATTCTACAAGTGCGCAAGCATTCATAAGACTACGGTCCAGGTCACAAGATGGAGAAATGGATTGAACAACAGGAATCATGTAAGGACAGGTGTTTGAATTTTGAAAGAGAACAAAGTGGTGGCGTTCGCATGTTAAGGCAATACACCTTAAACATTTCAACCAGGTTTTATAATAAGAGCTGATCGGGATTTAGTTGTATGAACTCAAGGCTCAACAAATGCTATTCCTTTTTCATGATAAAATGTGACAGAAAAGAATTAAAGTGTGTCTCTTTAAGATGGAGATTCCATGGAGGCATTTCCTTTTAAAATTCAAACCAGTGTTTCCTTGTGCTTGCTACTGTTCTGTCTGTTTCAGCATCCGACAAAGTGAACTGTAGTTACTTGTTATACTTATTAAAATATTTTACCCCTGCTTTTTGGTCACAAGGAGCCTCAAACCTGCTTACAGTAATAAAACCAGTTTAAATACAATAATAAATAAGAATAAACCAGCAAAATGGGAACAAGCCAGCTCAGTCAATAAACCAATGCAGCCATTCAGAACAAGAAGATTAAAAAACACAAGGTCATATGCTGAACTCAAAGCAGGTTAAAATCGGCTTATACATAGAATAGTCTTTACCAAGTTACAGAAAATCAACAGAAAGGCTTGCTGCCGTTTTGCATGTTCCAGGGGGAGGGAATTCCAAGGCCCTGGTGCTGCTACTGAGAAGGCTCTGTCTCAGTTTTCTAACTGCAGGTTTTTGCAGGCAAAGTAACACAGAGCCACGCCTATTCAGATTGCTTCAGGGTATCAGTAGGTTCATTTTAGAAGAAGAGAAGAGGAGTTTGGATTTATACCCAGCCCTTCACTACCTGAAGGAGTCTCAGAGTGGCTTACAATCTCCATTCCCTTCCCCTCCCCACAACAGACACCCTGTGAGGTAGGTGGGGCTGAGAGAACTCTCTCGAGAACTGCTCATGAGAGAACAGCTCTGAAAGAACTTGTAACTGACCCAAGGTCACACCAGCGGCTGCATGTGGAGGAGTGGGGAATCAAACCCGGTTCTCCCAGATTAGAGTCCGCGCTCCTAACCACTACACCAAACTGGCTCCCTGGTATTTTAGAGTTAAGTGGTCCTCTGAAGTATCCTGGTCCCAAACCATTCAGGTCAAAACCCCGGAGTTTTGAATTGTGTCCAGAAATAAACTGGAAACCAAGTCACATGTATCAGAATAGGTGCATACGGTTGCCAGCCAAACCCGGGCAACTGGCAGGAGTTTTAGGAGCAGGGACATATAGAGTAACCAATCCTTTCCCCCAACCTTGCTCCCCACCCCCTCAGAAGTTGCTCTCTTACCCATGATAGCCAACGCTGTGGCCTTGCGCAAGTGGCTCTTCATGGACTCCAATACCTCAAAGCCGCTGCCGTCCAAGTTACACCTGTTGATGGTGCCATTGCCGGAGCTGATCCAGTACAGCTTGCTTTCCTGGTAGTCGATGGAGAGGCCTGGTATGAGAGAAGCGTTACTGCAATGCTGGCCTAAGGACGGAGGAAGAGCTACAAGTGCCCTCCATGAAAGCCCTGCTCCATGTGCCTGTGGAGGGTGCGAGTGTGAAATGCTGTGCGTGTACTGTAGAGTTGGATAAAGCCAGCTTTTCAGCAACTGGAAAAGGAATGGGGAAGTCTCCTTTGAGCATCTAAAAATGCTACGCTAGGGATTGTGGAAGCTGCATGAACAAAAGCTGTGTGGGATGGAGGCTGTACTAAGGACGGGAATTGCAGAACTGATGACAGAGCTAGCTAGATCCAACCCACTGGACAATACCCCCTATTGTCATTGTAAGAAGAAGAGGAATTGGTTTTATACCCCGCCCTTCACTACCCAAAGGAGTTTCAAAGCCGCTTACAATCACCTTCCCTTCCTCTCCCCTGTGAGGTTGGTGGGGCTGAGAGAGCTGTGACTGACCCAAGGCCACCCAGCTGGCTTCATGTGGAGGAGTGAGGAACTGAACCCAGTTCTCCAGATTAGACTCCTACCGCTCTTAACCACTGCACCAAACTGGCTCTCTGACATTCTTACCAAACTATAAGAATGTTGGTTCAGGCCAAATGAAAAGGTGTGCACTGACAAAATAAACAAATAATAAAATCAAACCTCCTTCTTTGGAGGTTTTTAAGCACAGACTAGATGGCCATCTGACAGCAGTGCTGGCTCTGTGACTTAAGGCAGACTGTGAAAGAGAGGGCAGGAAGGGACGGGCCAGTGTCTGGCTCTCGTGGTACAATGCCATAGAGTCCAACCTCCAAAGCATCCGTTTTCTCCATGAGAACTGATCTCTGCAGTCCGGGGATGAGCTGTAATTTTGAAGGATCCCCAGGTCCCACCTGTAGGCTGGCATCCCTGCTGGACAGGGATACCGATGTGGCCAAGGGTTGCCCAAGAGACATGGGGAACACTGGGAATCCATGCTCTTGGCCACCCCCAAAGGGCAAAGGGTTAAGAACAGACGTAGCGGGGCGGGATTTTCTCCATACCGACAGGGCCCTTTTGGTTCGAGAACAGCATGCTACGATTGCCGCCATCCATGTTGGCAATGTTGAGGTTATCTCCATCTGTCCAGTACAGCTTCCTATGAATGAGACAAACAAACCAAAGTTCCATGAAATACAGACATAACATTGCCTAAAGCCTTACTTCTGGCAAGCTGCTAGTTCAGTCTTCTCTACTAGAACAGAACTAGGCTTTATTTTGGCATCGTGTTCTAAATTCATGCTTGCCAAAGTCATGTGATCAGGCAGGGGAGGGGCATGATTTGTACAGGAGAATCAGCAGGCGGGAGAGAAGATGTCTTCTGTGTGTCTCGCACCGGCCTGACTTCCTCCAGTAAATGTTTCTACCAATTGTTAGCAGTCAGACCCCTCCTCTTGCTAAGGGGCAGTTTATAGATAGAAAACCATACACATCCTTCCTAAAATATAATTTCAAATATTCTAAGTGCAATTCATTGCCTGCCCCAAAATGACACAAAATGGATGCCAGCCAGAGACAAGCCTGGACATGCAGTTTAGAGGTGTGAGTAAGAGCAGCTGGCTAGCTCATGAACTCCTCCCCACCCTAGAGAGATGCATAATTTAGGACAATGGGTCTTCCAAGAACCTACTGACTAATCTCACCAACAACCAGTCTCTTTTTTCCCTACACCCATTTACCCTAATTAAGCAACACTTAACACTATTCACCAAACCAGGTAGGTTTTCCTATCTGGTACTTACAGGGTCATCAAGCACCATTTACGCCTATAGTCCACCTCAGAAAAACCCATCAAGCTTCCCCAAAATCACTGTCCACCTCTGGAAAACGTATCAAGTTATTGTTCTTGGGGCAAATACGTCAGCTTGCCCCAGGGAGCATTTTGCCCTATAAATTACAGCATCTTGTCCCATAGCAGTGTGTGTGTGTTTTCGGATCCATACATGCACCCCCAAATCTGTTTCTCTCCGTGAAATGCTGGTTGTTTTGCTGCTGCCTCCATGGACCTCTTTCTTTAAGAATGGTAATTCTTAATTACACTTTGGCCCCTGTCACACGGGCAGGAAACTGCAGAGGAGAAGTGTGGCTGTTTGCCCCGGGGCAAACTAACATGCAGTAAAGCGATCAGACCTACTGTGGAGGTTCTGTGGAGGTACTGTGGAGGTTCCATGGCAAGGGAGAGGTGCCGATCACAACACACGCCTGCGCGCAATGAAGAAGCGCGCGGCGCGGCGAACTGGTTTTCTTTTTTCGTGTACACTACGAATGCGCATGCTCCGTTGGGTGCGTGTGCGCATCCACGGAGACGTGGGGGGAAAAAACCCCTTTTCCGCAAGGGGACATGGGCGGGCGCCGGATACCACCGGAAACGCGATCAGACGCCCGCCCTTGCCCCGCAGTTTCTGGAAACTAGTACCTCCAAGGTACTAGTTTTTTGCTGCGCTTTTTCGGCAGGAAGCCTCAGTTGTGCCACGGAAGCACTACGCTTCCCAGATGTGCTGGTGAGATCGCGACCGGAAACTCCGCTTGTCTTCCGTATCTCTTGCGTGGCTAATGTTGCGTGTGACCGCAGCCAAAGAAAGCCATTTAACTCTACAAGAAAGCTACACAAGTGTAAAACACATGCATTCATATCGGCTTGTTGTATTTGAACAGGGGGGGGTCAACAGTGGGAGGGCTTCTAATGTCCTGGCCCCACTGGTGGACCTCCTGTTGGCACTGATATTTCTGGCCACTGTGTGATACAGAGTGTTGGACTGGATGGGCCTTTGGCCTGATCCAACATTGGCATCTCTTATGTTCTTATGTTCTTAATTCCCTTTCCCGAAATTGCTTTCCCCCTCTCCTCCCGGATTTCCTCTTAGCTAGCCTTGTATGTGTTTTCAGTGTGTTTGTGTGTGTGTTCTGCCCTTTTATTACTCTCTTAATAAAAACCTTTCCAGTTGTACATATGCCTGGTTTATTTCGAGAGCTCTCTTAAGGGAAAAA
Source organism: Gekko japonicus (assembly GCF_001447785.1). NCBI lineage: Eukaryota > Metazoa > Chordata > Lepidosauria > Squamata > Gekkonidae > Gekko > Gekko japonicus. The sequence goes on along the minus strand of NW_015164710.1, from coordinate 388,995 downwards.
TCCCTGTAAACATTGGTGGAAAATCCACCAATTACCCCCTCTCACTTTGTTTCCTTTAAAGCTAATTTCCCCCAATTAAATAGGAGGACTGACTCTTTGGATAACTAGGCTGCTTTCCTCCCTCAGATCTGACTTACTTCCAGTTGCAGAACTGCTGGGGGAGTGGGATGCTAACTGCAGAAGAAAATCAGAAAGCAGGAGAAGGGTTAAGCACATCCTCCCACTGGCCAACTCTCCCTAGCAAATGACACCCCACTCCACCCCACATTCATATTACAAAGCAAAACACTATAGTGCCATTTCAACGTTATGCATTTATATAGGAAGGAAACATGTAGAGTTCAGTTAAGGGGAAAAGTCTGCTGCCAACCCAATAAAGGTTTCCTCGCCAAGCAAGCAACGTGTAAACCAACTGACATTCTGCCCCCTTCATCACACTCATACATCTCATGATACCCTCTCTTCAAATTACAGACTTCTTCCCTTAGATTCAGACAGTCTGTCATTGGTAATTCCAAACGGAGTTCAAATGTCAGCCAGACCCATTTAAGATGATTACTGACGTTATAGCCTATGTACAGATTGGGAATTTGGAACCAAAGGAAGGGAATCAGTTGCTGAATGTGGAGGGTGGTTATGGGGCTTAGACAGGAAATAAATCCACTTAAGAGATGCCTCTTAAATTCCATTTGGGTCATTCCATTACAGGGACCTGCCTGTGAAACTGGATCAACCCACCTACCCCCCAAACCCTCAAAAGATAATGGTCCAATTGTAAGTTTTAATGAGCTTCTACAGGAGCGTTTTAAGATGGGACAGAGCAATTACAATCCTTGATGTTCTGCCAACTTTTCGAAACGGATTCACAGCAGCAAACTTTTAAGGTCGCAGGAAAATGGCTGAATAAAAAGTGTGGGTTTGTGGGGGGTTTTAACCGTAAATATAGGTCATGGCCTACCTCCTCACCCCTAACACAGTCAAATCAGAAATTCAGTGTAACCAATGGCATCGTCTTTTTATTACTGTGTACCACATTATTACGTGGAAAAGCATTGTAATACATAAATTTTAATGCACAGAATAAGTACATTACTTGGCAGAAGAAGAATGCCTTTTGCATTTATAGTGTATTTATAGAAAGCATTTTGTATTTATAGTACTGAATGAAATAACTGCTGTTATTTGATTGGCCAGGCAGGAGCCAGAGATGGCAGGTTCATCTTCTTTGCTGACGTCCATCTCAGCAAAGAGCTGACAGAAAATTACTGTGAAAGGGTGTGACTAAAGGAAGAATTTAGCAACAGGAACTGAGATGATCGGATGAGCTCATACATTTCCAGTGTCATTCTAAATTCTAAAACCTTTCTAAAGCCCACTGACTTCAATCAACTTAGAAGGGTTTAACTCTGCTTGGGACAGCCCTGTTAGATGGCTATTTGTTTCTTTTAAAATATATACAGTTAACCTTTTCAAGACACTGGGGATATTTTGGCCCTCAGAAATCATGGGGAAAAATTGGCTTACCCAAATAAAGCTTTCTTTAACTCCTGTTGTGCTTTCTCCCCGATGGACTCCAGTGCCCTGAAGTCCCTCTCTTCCCTCCCCACTGCCCATCTTTTTAAAGTTTGAGCTTTATCAAAAGGGAAAAGGGGGTCATTCTGGCCCCCAATAGACTTGGCTTCTAGTGGCCCCAACAAATACTGAAAAATGATTTTAGCACTGTTCCCTTGTTTAATGCTGCTTGTCAAAGGCATTAAGATCCCTATTGAAAAGCTGGAGGCCTATACCTATACATGTGGGCACATTTGAAATTCTGTCACGGCATGATGGGCACATCAACAAAATGGCTGCCACAGGAGGTGGAGCCAGCCACAAAATGATTGCCAAAACTTAAACTTCAGCAATACAGTGAAGATCCTTGTGCTATGGGGGCAGCTGCTGCCAAAGCAACACTTAAAAAAAATCGGCACAGTCACTCAAATCTCCAATAGCCACCTGACCCCTCCCCCTTCCTAAAAACACCTGGAGGGTGCCAGAAAAGGTGTCAGCGAGCATTAGGGCACCCATGGGCACTACATTGGTGAGCCCTCCTATACAGGGATGGCCAGCTTCTGAATTCTGAAGGGCCACTCTGTTCTCCAGATGCATGTCCAGGTGGCCGAACAATCTAACTCCCATCACAGACGGTCAGATTCTCTAGTAAAGTTCAAGTAACAGGAACATCACAGGTATCCCCTGTACTCCTGACTTCTCTTAACTGAGCAAGCAATGGGAAGTTTTCCCTTGTAGTTCCTTTCCTTCTTCTGCCTGGAATTAATGTGGCTGGTGTCCTTCCCTTCCCTTCCCTTCTCTCTTTCCACTGGTAAACCAATGTGGCTATGGACTGATTACTGTAATTCCCGCTGTAACTGCTGGGTTGGATCCAGATTAAAGTGGCAATTTCCACTGATTCCCCCTTCCCACTGCAGACCCCCATCATGCCATTCCTCAGGGGTCCCTATCCCCTTGAGCAGCATTTTGTGGCTATGATGGAAAGGGGGGGGGAGGCAGGAACGTTCCATTCTGCCCATGGAAAATTTGGTGTGGATCCAACCTACTGTCTCAACCTTAGGCGTTTGACTTCAGTTTTTCATTCAACTGCTCAAATTATTTTCTTGCCTTGGAAATAAAAATATTTTGCACTCCAGTGACTATCCCATCCTTTCATCATCTAATTAAAGATTTTGTTATTTACTTTTAGGAACATGGATTCTTTTCTTCCCTTCTACCTCTCAACATCACTTTCACTATACTTCTCTTTGTATTTCTCCACTGCATTCTTCAGGGATCCCCCCCCCCCTCCTGTTTAAAGCACAGCTTTCTTTCATTCGTTTGCATCCTTTTTTTTCTTATGCCTATGCCTAGAATGTACTACCCGCTGCCAGCCATTTGATTAGATCTCTTCTGGCATTTAAGAAATAACTCAGGACCTATTTTAGCCTTTAAGAAATCTCTCTAGATGGAGACCTCCAAGGAATACCAGGGCCGGGAGGCAGAGGCAGGCAATAGCACACCAACTCTCTGAAAAGTCCAAGCCCCACTCAGGGTTGCCAGAAGTCAACCATGACTTCCAGGCGCGCGCGCACACACACACACACACACACACACACACAAAATACAAAAAAAGAGAGAAATTCCTCAAGACTTATTTGTTTACATCAACATCCTCATAATTTATTGTTCTTTATTTGAACAGTTCCCCTCCTCCGTTTTCTTTCCCTTCTTTTCTTTTTATTCACCCCCCCCCCATTATGCTTGCTAATCTATTAGAATATAAGCCTTTAGACAGGACTTTTGGGTTTTCCTTTGTAACTACATTTATACAACACCCAGTTCAGGGAAGGCAACCTTTCAGGTGAACCTAAAAGAGATGGGCGGAAAGGTTGCATTCGGCCAGTGTCCCCAGGAGCAAGCTGCGACCCAGCAGCACTGCCAGTGCCTCAGGAGCTCAGCTCAGCCCCTTGGTGATCTAGTGTGCTCCTGCATGGCACATGCACTGAGGGTTACCTTCCTCTGACCTAGCTATTTGGGGGTATTTAACAATGGGGGTGGGCTGATTAGCCATCCGGAACATCTCGGCCCATAGCACGCCCCCTTTCTTCTGACCTCACTGTGACATATAACAATGAGTGAGTATTTTAATCACCGGTGCATTCTGTAAGATTGAATTGTGTTTTAAGTGGTTAACTGTGTAATTTTATCGCACTTTGGGTGCCTAAATTGTTTTAATCGTGTTGTATTTTATTGCACGGTTGTGCCTATGTAAGCCGCCCTGAGCCCGCGTGCGGGGAGGGCGGGGTATACATGTAATAAAATAAATAAATAATACATAAATAATAACAAGCTGGAGAGCAGTGACAGCATCAGGACTGAACTTTAGGGAAGAAGTCCAGAGTCCTGTCTCAGAAGAAGGCTGCCAAATCAAGCTGTAGTTTTGCATGGCCAGAGTCTACAGTTATCTCACTGCCCCACGGTTGGGATCCTGGAAGGAACTGGAGAAGGACTGTGACAACTGGAGAATCACCCTTCCCCAAAAGAGCTTGACACTGCGAAACTCAAGGTCTGGATAATTAGCTTCCTGTTCACTTAGGGAAGACTCTGGATTTCTATAGGTTAGCACAGTGATTCTAAACAGGGGGCCAAATATCCCCAACCCCAGGGGATGCTCTACAACCTGTAAGGGGCATTCAGGACTTCTGGGGGCAAATGCAGGGCACTGGGGATTTTAGTCCTTCCCCTTCCTCCCAACTGCAGTGGCTTCAGAAAGCCCGCGGAAAAGAATTCTGAATAAATCCCAGACCCTAGATTTCTCCCCCAGGCCCTTAAAAAACAACACTGTCTCCAGGTAGGCATGCCTGATATCTGAGTATCATAAGCATCTATTATAAATGTGTGACTGGTCCAAAGTCACCCAGCAGGTTTCCACGGCAGAGTGGGGGATTTGAACTTGGGTCTCCCAGATACTAGTCCCTGGTCTTTTTGAGCCTGCAGGCACGTTTGGAATTCCAACACAGTGTGGTGGGTGCAGCTAAAAAACGGCTGCCATAGGAAGCGGAAACAGCCTTGCAACAGCTGCTGCTGCTTACCTTCAGTCACATAGTGAAGGTCCTCGTGCCGCGGTGGCAGCTGCTGCTAAAGCAACGTTTTAAAAAATCTGCACGTCCAATCAAATCTCCAGTGGCCAATCAGAAGCCTTGCTAGGCAAAAGCCCCATCTGGCCCTGCCCACTTTCTAAATACACTTGGCAAACACCAGGGAAGGTGTCAGCGGGTGCCATGGTGCCCATGGGCAACATGTCAGGGATGATGTTCCCTCTAAGATGTGGAATCCTGTGAGCAAAAATTCTACTTTGCGAGCTACTGCCATTAAAGTTGTGAGCGAGTGACTTGGCTCCTCCATAAATTAGTTTGCTTTGGAGCCCTCCTTCCTGAGCTAAGACAAAAATGAATGAGCTGGAGGCTAAAAAACTGTGAACTAGCTCACACTAACTTAGCTTAGAGGGAACGCTGCTTGGGGGGGTTGTTGTTGTTCAGTCGCACAGTCGAGTCCAACTCTTTGCGACCCCATGGACCAGATCCCGCCAGGCCTTCCGGTCTTCCGCCGTCCTCTGAAGTTTGCTCAACTTCATGTTCGTTGCATCAATGACACTGTCTAACCATCTCATCCTTTGCCGTCCCCGTCTTCTTTGACCTTCAATATCTCCCAGCATCAGGGTCTTCTCCAGGGAGTGCTCCCTTCTCATTGGGTGGCCAAAGTATTTGAGCTTCAGTTTCATTATCTGGCCTTCCAGGGAACAGTCAGGGTTGATTACTTTTAGGATTGACTGATTTGATCTCCTATTAGGCCACACCCCTGACAGCACAGCTTATTGGCATATTAGGCCGCACCCCCATGTTACCAGAAGTGTGGTCATCCAGCCACACCCACCTTTTGCTTGTTATTCTGTTTACCTTGTTTGTTGTCAAAACCCAGGGCCTTTTTTTGTAGCAGGAACTCCTTTGCATGTTAGGCCACACACCCCTAATGTAGCCAATCCTAATGAGTTCCTGCTGTTGGGTGTGGCCTATTATGCTAATGAGTTCCTGCTGGGCGTGGCCAACTTGGGAGCCAGCCGGAACTCCGTTCCTGTGCGTTCCTGCCCCAAAATAGCCCTGAATACGCTGTATTACAACATGGCTGCAAAAAGGGAGTAGCTACGACAAAAGTGATATTAAAGAAGACTTGAGTTATCCTGGTTCGGTTAATGTGGAATGGTTATGTGGAAATCACGTGGCTTCCCCTTCCCAGAAGATGGAGGAGTGCCACCCAAGATCTCTCCCCCACTGTTCACTTTGAGCCACTCTCCCCGTGCTGCTCTCGTCTTACCCTTTGTGAGGATGCACAACCAGGCAATGGGGTTTGTCCAGTCCTTGAATCACAGCATTCTTGAATGAGCCATCTAGCCGGGCAACGTTGATCTGCTTCTTGTTGGCATCGTAGCTGGTCCAGAAGAGGTTCCTGGAGATCCAGTCCACAGCTAGGCCATGGGCATTGGGTAAGTCTACGAGGCAAAGAAGGTGGAGAGGTGATCAAGGAGAGGAGACAGAGGTAAAGCTTAGCGAGAGAAGGGAGAGGTTTCTAGATTAATGGGGCAAACAGAGCATATGACAAGTGCTATGCGTCCACCGAGAACAATGATGAAATCTAACAATACCGCGCCAGTAACTTCCACTTGAAAGAAAGGGTGTGTAACAGGGCATATAACAAGAAAGGGTGCACGACAGGGAATTAAATCTCTCTGGAACCAGAGAAGCCCTGGGGGGAAGATGAAATAGGCTACGTTAGGAATCAGGCTACACCATCCCCCTCCCCCCCCCCGAAAAATTCTGTAATTTTTCTGCCACTTTTTCAGCAGATGTTTTCTCAAGTTGAGCCAATATATTTTCAACTTCCCTCCCCTTTTTCTGCAAGCAAAACACAGCAAGAATGAGAAAAATGGGGGGGGGGACGTTCTGTAAATACATTATTGCAAACAAAATATTGGGTGAATACATTATTGCAAACAGAAGAAAGGTTGTGCTGTGCAGCAGAAAAAAATGAAGAAGAGGCAAAGCAAATGAGTGAAAGAAGGTTTGATGGCAATCACATACTTGTCACTTCTGGAATAAGGGAAGCAGCTCTCCTTTCTCAATGAACACATAAACGCGACACACTTGGAAAACTGCTTCCAAACAGATCACCTTGTTCCACATTTAAACAGTGCTTAAGAAGTTTCTTTCTCCTGATTTAGCTAGCGTTAACACTACCGCCCTAAGCTGAATTATACCCTTCTAAACCCGCTGAAGTCAACTCTGTTTAGGAAGCTGCTAGAAATACATTATTAAGAGTCATCATGAAGCCATCGAGAATTCCAGAGAAGAATTCTGCAATAAAACCAGAACGAATACCCCCTGTGGAATTTGGGGGAAGGCTTACAATTTTCATGACGGTTTCTAGTTCTGTCCGGCTGACTCATCTCAAAGCGCTGCAAGGTGAAAGGGGGAGAAAGGGAAAGGGGAAAGAGAAAGACAGCATGATGGATGGATAGTGCCCACCTGCAGACACGTTTCCACACCAGTTCCGTTGATGAATGCCCTCTTGATGGTTTGCGTGCGGACGTCGGACCAGTAGATCCGCCGCTCCACGGCATCGTAGTCAACCACAGTGACGTTGTCGATATCAGGCACAGTGAAAGAGATGATGTAATTGTAGTAAGGGCTGTCAATGTCAACTCCCCGTATCTCCATTTGGCGGGCGTACAGCAGGAACTTCCTAAATTCTATAGAACGAGACAGAGGCCAGGAAGACGTGAAGAAAACTCACACCAAAGAGGATTCCGATGATTAAGAACAGGTTGGTTTACTAGCGATGAGAGTATCGAGATTCTAGACTGGTTGTGTGGCGAATGTCCACACGGACCCAGAGGCCATATCAACACAACATTATTCCAGATCTCATTATTCTCTTCAGAGTACGCACACTCTGGAACTCAGGAACTCTCCCCTTTCATTTACCGTAGCATGTAGTGTTGTCCTTGTCTAGCTTCATGAGGTGAGGGCAGGCACAGGAGTAGGTGCTGTTGTAATTGATAAGGCAGAGGTGAGAGCAACGGCCTCTGCCTCCATTGGCCTCGCATGGGTTGGGAGCTGGAACCGCGAACAAAAGCAAGAAAGAAAACAGGTTAAGATCTCCCAGATCCTGTGAGAAACGCAAAGCTTATTCTGAAGAGAGGAGAAGAAACACAACTCTACCTCACGGAAGTCACAGGAGCAATCGGAGAGGTTACACAAAGCCATGTTGGAAGGGGAGATTTGGACCTCCTGAGGGCACCTGGCGTTTTTGGCCACTGTGTGACAGAGTGTTGGACTGGATGGGCCATTGGCCTGATCCAACATGGGCTTCTCTTATGTTCTTATGATTTCTATCTAGTTGGCCAGTATAGACCTGGATTTTTTGCCTCCTCCAGCTCTGTCCTGCAGAGCTTCTACAGAGGTGACACAGAGGGTAAGAGACAAAGGTCAAGGCTACAGCCTACAATAGTGGTGGTGGTAGAAAGTGGCATTAAGTCACAGCCAGTTTATGGTGACCTCGTAGGATTCTCAAGGCAAGAGACGTACAGAGGTGGCTTGCCGTGGCCTGCCCCTGGGTAGGAACCCTGGACTTCCTCGGTGGTCTCCCATCCAAGTACTAACTAAGGCCAGCTCTGCTTCGCTTCTGAGACCTGACAAGATCAGGCCAGGCTGGGCCATTCAGATCAGGGACAGCCTACAACAGGAATCCCCAAATCACCAGTGACAAAGACCCGTCTGAACCATTCTCATCCACATATTACAATCCTCACACGGCTCTGCCTTCATATTTAAATATTCTTTAAATGTATTTTCGGTGAGTATTTTGGGCGTGTGTGTGCGCTTGCAAGCTTGGAAGTCACGGTGGCTTCTCGCGACCCCTAGGACGTTTCAGAGAGGTGGCTTGATATTGCCTGCCTCTGCCTCCCGGCCCTGGTATTCCTTGGGGGTCGCCCTTCCAAGTACTTGCCAGAGCCGGCCCTGCTTAGCGTCCGAGATCTGCCATCAGGCTTTGACTTGCAAAGCCGAAAAGGCTATTAAGTGTTGTGCAGCTGCTCTTGCTCAATGTTCCATAAGGAAGTATCCACGCTGAGAGACTCTGTCTGCGCCTTTAAGACATATGGGGTTAACAAAGGGGAAATGCCACTGGACCCTCCACCTGCTTGCCTGCCCTTCTCTCTTCCTCTCACATGGCATCAGCTCATTTACAGCAACAGGTATTTATTTATTCAGGATGCTTCCCGCCCTTGTGGGTTCTCAAGTGGGTTAAAAATGCTTCTTGGGCAGAAAAGGTTCTCTCCTAGAGGGTGGCTCATATCCTGGAGGATCAGATTTGCCTGCTTTCCCAGTCTGAGCTAGTGGATACATGTCTAAATTTTATGTCATTCTTAAGAGCATAGCAGACATTATTCACGGTTGGTAGCCAAAGGAAGTCTCCCCCCCCTCAAAAAAAAACCCCTTACACTTTGTATTGTCTTCTTCTTCACAGGTGCCAGTGCACCACAGAAGAACAACAGATAGAAACGAAAAAGAGGAAAAAAGGATGCAAGAAGAGAAAAATGATGATATCTTTTTCTGTGGTCAAGGCTAACCCTCAGAGAAAAGGGACTCTGTAGAAAAATTCTGCTGCCTCATTGGTGGGCAAAACAATAACAGAGGGCATACAATACTTCTTCCCTTTGGGCAGGCACAGCCGCATCTGTTAGTATAATCCCAAACAGAGTTCTAAATCCATTGATTTCAAAAGTGTTAGGCAGGTGTAACTTTGTTTAGGATTGCACTGCATGCCTCTGAAGGAAAAGACCTTCATGCCTAAAAGCCCGCTCTTAGAACTTTACGAACTGAAGCTCTAAATAGGTGCAAGGCCCAAAAGGCTGATGCACAGAGACCTGGAAGAAGTAGCCAAATATCTACTGTAAAACCCAGAAAATCAATCCACAAAGAACCTCAAAAACCATAAAATATCTATCAAGTGCCATCCAATTTACTTCATCTAGTTCAAAGGCCTCCCAATTGCTCTAGGAGGCCTGTACAAAAAAAAATCAAGGGGAAGGAGGAGGAGGAGGTGGGGGAGAAGGGGAGGAGGAGGAGATTGAATTTATAACCCCTCCTTCACTCGGAGTCTCAGAGCGGTTTACAATCTCCTTTCCCTTCCCCTCCCCAAAACAGACACCCTGTGAGGTAGCTGGAGCTGAGAGAGCTCTTATGAGGACTGCTCTTGAGAGAACAGTTGAGAGAACTTGTGACTGACCCAAGGTCACACCAGCAGCTGGATGTGAAGGCGTGGGAAATCAAACCCGCTTCTCCCAGATTAGAGTCCACACTCTTAACCACTACATCAAACTGGCTCATTCATCAAGGATCAGGCAAGGAGGCACAACTGTTACACACACTCTTGTTACCCATGAGCTCTTAGGGCAACATAAAGTCTTCTGGCCTGGGTATAAGACCTTTAAATGTTAGTGTGAGCATAGCTTCAGCCACCTCCCTTCACTTCCCACGGTCCTCTTGGGTGCACCCCTCCCCTCGCTCCCCACCCACGGCTGCATCTCACCTAGAGGCTGGCGAGAGGGGTGATAGACCTGCAAGTCGAAGGGCTGTGTGTTGGTTCTTTGAACAACAGTGACGTTGTGACCGGTCCACTTGTTGGCCTTGGCCAGGGTGTTTGTGCGCCAGTCGGTCCAGTACACCTCACCACCGTAGAGCGTGACGGCAAAAGGGTGCGACAGGTACTCATGCCCTCGCAGCACCTCGATGTGGCCTGAGCCGTCATAGAGGGCAGAATAGATGGCGTCCGACCTGTGGAGGAATATTGACAGACTATGTCAGTGTTTCTTCAGAGGCAGCCAGGGTGTTAGAAAAAGAAAGGGGGGACAGAAAAAGCAAGCGATCACAAGAATCTGCATGCATCAATATGAATGTAAGATAAGAATGGAATGGCAACTCTATGACAATGGATGCAGAGAGAGAGAGAGAGAGAGAGAGAGAGAGAGAGAGAGAAAGGAAGCAGGAAATGGTGGGCACTGAGCATGGGTAGGCCCTAAGGCTGCCAGGTCTCTTGCTATAGCAGTAGGCCACCTACCCAGGTTACAAACTGGGGCAAAAATCACCGTTGCTCTGACTGCAAGAAATCACTTTCAGTGTGAACCCAGAAGTGACATCATTGCCCATGTACTAACACCCATATGTAACCTGTCACTAAAATCAGCCACTGTACTGAAGTGCAGCACATGTCCCACTGATTATAAAAAGGGATCTAGAGGGGAACTAGGAAATTACAGGCCAGCAACTTAGAGAACAAGGTTTTTGGGGGTATCAGCTTCTGAGAGTCAAATAGGGCTGGGGATCCGCACGTCTTCACAGGATCCCTGCCACAGAGGACAGTGATACGCGTTGCACCACCGTCGCCAGGATGTGACGCTATGCGTCGCTCTGGCAATGGGGTTGTTTGGCATCATGCTGTATTCAGGGAATGCATTAAAAATACTAATGCAGTTCTGACTACACTCAGTAGGGGCGCAGGGAAGGCAGAGCACAATAAAGAGCAGTATCTGACTCTGCTGGCTCAGCCTTTCTGCAAAGTTTACTAAGAGGCTGAGGGTAACCCTTATTTCTCAGATTCTGCTAAACCTATCAGCCAAACCAGCACTGGAGCATGGCAAGACCAGACAAGACAAGTTATAGTCAGTGCCAGGATGCAGCCTCCTAACTAGGTCTATGGTTTCCCTTTTCCTTGAGTTCCACCCAGCTCCTGCACAGCCAGATCTTGTAAAGGAGCAGTAAAAATAAAACCGTCATTGCTTTTTCCTACATTTCTCAAACTCTTTTCCACACTTTCTCCTTCATTTTGCTCTCTTCCTTTCATGATCTGCCATTCATCCATCTCCACTTCTAATTTTTCTCCCCCCTCCTTTTTCAGTCTCAGCTCCTTCTCGCCCACCCTGGCTGGCAACTTCGATCATATTTAATAGTAGTACAGCAGCAAAACTTTGTTAATATTATGAACAGAAGGGGGAAATTAATATTTACCCATAAGAGAATGCTTCTGCACCCATTTTAATAAATGTTAATCTGCCTCCCTACAAAATCCCTGACTGGCTAAGATACAATATCACCCACATTCTTAACCAGGGCTCTTTTTGTAGAAAAAGCCCAGCAGGAACGCATTAGCATAATAGGCCACACCCCTGACAGCACAGCTTATTAGCACATTAGGCCGCACCCCCATGTTACCGGAAGTGGGCTCATCCAGCCATACCCACCTTTTGCTTCTTATTCCGTTTACCTTGTTTGTTGTTCAAACCCAGGGCTTTTTTGTAGCAGGAACTCCTTTGCATGTTAGGCCACACACCCCTAATGTAGCCAATCCTAATGAATTTCTGCTGTTGGGTGCGGCCTATTATGCTAATGAGTTCCTGCTGGGCGTGGCCAACTCGGGAGCCAGCCGGAACTCCGTTCCTCTGCGTTCCTGCCCAAAAATAGCACTGCTAATACACGAAGGAAGCAGCATGCTGCAAAAAGAAAAACTTAAGATAATATCTAGTGCAGCTCAACTACCAACCTGGCATCAATCCACAAAATGCGCTTCTCCAGGTAGTCAACCGTGAGTCCATTAGGCCAGCCACCTGAGCCGGTTTCCTTGTGGATGACACGTCTTCCCTCACCACTCATGGAAGCAGCTTCAATGCGGGGCAGGCTAGCATCCCAGTCAGTCCAGAAAAGTATCCTGGAGAGAAAAAGGCATACAGATCATGAGAGGGAGGACAGGAAGGGTTGCATGAGTGCTTAGTTCTTGTGGCCCTTTCTTACATGCCCAGGGAAATGCTGATCGCCACTTTGGGGGTCAGGAAGCAATTTTTCTCCAGGCCAGTTTGGCTGGAGATCCTGGAGGTTTTTTGTCATCTTCTGGGCATGGAACAGCGGCCACTGGGGGTGTGGAGGGGGAGGTATTTGTGAATATCCTGCATTGTGCGGAGAGTTGGACTAGATGACCCTGGAATTCTATGATTCTTTGATTCTATAAGACAGGCAACATCCTTCTCCACACACCGGATCAGAGCTTCACTTATTCTGCAAGAGCTAACGGCATTTTCCTTGTTCAGAAGTTAGCTACCAATCTTCAATTATTATACTTTCCTAGGGTTACATTTATATGAACAGAGGCAAGAGACATCCCTGTAAGAGTTGTCTGGGAAAGGGATGCCGTATCTCTTCAGCGTTTGCACAGTCTTTGTGCACAGGACAACAGGCTTTTCCCCCACCAGCTCCGAGGGTCAAGAGTTTGGGAGTGCTCCTGAATGCTTCCTTAACAATGGAGGCCCAGGTAGCAGCCGCTGCCAAGGCAGTCTTTTACCATCTTCGGCTGATTAGGCAGTTGGTTCCCTTCCTCGAACGCAATGATCTGGCTGCAGTGATCCATGCTATGGTCACCTTGAGGTTGGACTACTGCAATGCTCTCTACATGGGGCTGCCCTTGGTGCAACTCCGGAAGCTGCAGCTGGTGCAGAATGCGGCGGCCAGGCTGTTGATGGGTCTCCCCAGGTGGGAGCACATCCAGCCTGTACTTGACTCTGCACTGGCTCCCAATAGCATTCCGGATTCGTTTCAAGGTGCTGGTTTTGACCTTTAAAGCCCTTACTGTAAAATGTATACCGCTTATCAGTTTTTGGAAGCCGTCCTGAGCCCGCTTGGTGGGGAGGGCGGGGTAAAAGTGAAACAAACAAACAAACAAACAAATAAATAAATAAATCCCACAGGTCTCCTGTGCTTTGCTTTTAACAGAGACAAATAATCTCTCCATATGGGTCACAGCCAGCCCGGAAAGGGTAGAGACGGTCTCTGTTCCAGTAACATTCTTACAAACCAGTTTCTTGCAGGAACGTGCTTCATGAACACCCAGCTTGTTTGCCTGTTGTGTGTCATGTGTACTGGGAGATGCAAAATGAAGAAAAACTGGGCTGAACCCAGCAGTGTGCCAACAGAACAAAAAGGGGAGGGGGGGAAATGCCAGGTGATAGATGAATGATTTATAACTTTTATCAAGGAGCCTTTCTATTATCTGAATTAAATACAAAATTATGTTTTTGTAGATTCCCCTTGACAAAGCCTGCATGGTGAAACGCGTATAATAAATAATTCATCTATCACCTGGCATTATTTCCTTTTTGTCCTACTGGGTATTTGTTGTGAAACAGCCCAGATTCACTACCTGCTATGACTTCACCTGGCAACACCTGTACCCTTTGAAGTGCTTCTTTGCGGACATGAGAACTAGAAACCTCCCCCCCCAAAAAAAAACCCACCAGAGCTGAGGGTCTCTAACAGTGTTCCCTCTAAGCTGAATTAGTGCGAGCCAGCTCACAGTTTCTTAGCCTCCGGCTCACACATTCTTGTCTTAGCTCAGGAAGGATGGCTCCAGAGCAAACTAACTTATGCAGTAGCCAAATCACTCCCTCACGACTTTATTGCAGGAGCTCACAAAGTAGAATTTTTGCTCACAAGACTCCACAGCTTAGAGGGAGCATTGGTCTCTAAATGCGGGGATCTGAGTGCAGTGCTAAATTTTGTGTACAGACTTGCAGAAAACACTCTGGTCCAGTGTTCCCTCTAAGCTGAGTTAGTGTGAGCCGGCTCACAGTTTTTTTAGCCTCCGGCCCACAGTTTTTTGTCTTAGGTCAGGTAGGATAGCTCCGGAGCAAACTAATTTATGCAGTGGCCAAATGGCTTGCTCACAACTTTATTGCCAGTGGCTCACAAAGTAGAAATTTTGCTCACAAGGAGGGAGAGATTGAGGCTGCTTTTTGAGATCCCTTGGCCCAAAGGGAAGTAACAGTGCACCTCAGCCTCTTCCCTTCAATACCATACCCGTCTCGTGGGTCCAGGGCAATGGCACGGGGATGCTCAATGTCGCCAGCCAGCAGGGTACTCCTCATGGTCCCGTCCAGTTTGGCCACCTCGATCTGGTCCAGGTTGCTTTCGACCCAGTAGATGTTGCCGGCAATCCAGTCTACAGCGAGTCCTTCCGGGGTGGCCAGCCCATACTGGATCACCACCTCAAAGCTAGTCAAGGCTGCGGGGAAGACAACAGGAACAGGTGATGTCTCACCCAGTTAACAGTCTCACCCGGGCAACCTCCATACGAATGGTGAAAGCCAGACTCCACGAACAGCTTCTGGGCCACGCCTACCGAGACCCACGAAGCCTCTTTAAAGGTAAAGTGTACCCTCAAATCGCGACCAACTCAAGGCGACCTGATGAAATTCCACCTCGTGGGGTTTTTCAAGGCAAGAGATGAATAGCGGTCATTTGCCTTCGCCTTCCTCTGCATCACAGCACCAGTTTTCCTTGGTGGTCTCCCAGCCAAGTACTGACCCTGCTTGGCTTCTGAGCTCTGATGAAACCAGGCGAGCCTGGGCTATTAAGGAATCCTAGGATCACAGAGTTGGAAGGGGCCATACAGGCCATCCAGTCCAACCCCCTGCTCAGTGCAGGATCAGCCTAGAGCCTCCCTGACAGGTGTTTGTCCAGCCGCTCCTTAAAGACTGCCAGAGAGGGGGAGCTCACCACCTCCCTAGGCAGCTGATGCCACTGCTGCACAACTCTTCCTGTAAATAAGTTTTCCCTGAGATCCAGCTGGTACCTTCCTGCCCTTCATTTAAGCCCATTATTGCGAGTCCTACCCTCTGCTGCCAACAGAAACAGCTCCCTGCCCTCCTCTAAGTGACAGCCCTTCAGATACTTCAAGAGAGCAACCATGTCCCACCCCCCTCAGCCTCCTCTTCCAGGAGAGCCAGTTTGGTGTAGTGGTTAAGTGTGCAGACTCTAATCTGGGAGAACCGGGTTTGATTCCCCACTCCTCCACTTGCACCTGACCTTGGGTCAGTCACAAGCTCTGGCACAGCTGTCCTTGAAAAAGAGCAGTTTGTGTCAGAGTTCTCTCAGCCCCACCCACCTCACAGGGTGTCTGTTGTGGGGGAGGGTGGAAGGGAAAGGAGTTTGTAAGCCGCTCTGAGTCTCCAAGTGAAGGGCGGGGTATAAATCCAATCTCTTCTTCTTCTTCTTCTTCTTCTCCAGACTGAACATTCCCAAGTCCCTCAGCCTTTCCTTGTAGGGCCTGGTCTCCTATGGGCCCCGATCATCCTCGTCACTCTCCTCTGCACCCGCTTCTGTACTGCTCTTGATGCTGCTATACCGAGCCCCTTGCCTTCCCCACAAATAGCTAATGATTGTTTTGGTGGCTGGTATTTGCTAATATGATAGTGGAACGTGCTGTCAAGTTGCAGCTGACTTATGTTAACCCTGGAGGGTTTTCAAGGCAAGACACAAACAGAGGTGGTTTGCTACTGCCTGCCTCTGCCATGACCCTAGACTTCCTTGCTGGTCTCCCACCAGGGCCAACCCTGCTTAGCTCCCAAGATCTGATGAGATTGGACTAGCATGGGTCATCCAGGTTAGGGCATTTGCTAACACAAATCACACCAAAATCAGCATCCCCTTAGAGCACTCAGTTAAATTGTGCAGGGCACTCCTGGCATCACTGCATGCTGTGAAACTTCATGTCCTACTTCCATAGCTTTCCACAGCACTCAGATCAATAGCTCATAAAGCAGGCACTTAGCTTGGCACAAAGTTGCTTAATGCTACATTTGAACCAGTGCAGCTGAATCAGTTCCACAAAATGTGTAGGAGAATCAACTAAGGCACTCATTTCGGGCATTTGTTCCCCTAGGGCACAATATTAGCTTCTCCTGAGACCAGTACCTTGATTCACTGCTTAGGGGTAGGTGTTAAATGCCCAGATGTAAACAGAACTATAACAGAGGAGGAGGAGGAGGAGGAGATTGGATTTATACCCAGAGCGGCTTACAATCCCTTCCCCTTCCCCTCCCCACAACAGATACCCCATGAGGTAGGTGGGGCTGAGAGAGCTCTCTCAAGAACTGCCCTTGAGAGAACAGCTCTGAGAGAACTTACGACTGACCCAAGGTCATACCAGCAGCTGCATGTGGAGGAGTAGGGAATTAAACCCAGTTGTCCCAGATTAGAGTCCGCGCTCCTAACCACTACACCAAACTGGCTCTCTGAGAGGAAGCAAATGTAATGTGTGCCCAAGTCCTGAGACATTCAACAAGCGAACTGTGATCAAAAAGGGACCAAAGAAAGATAAGATTCGCTTTTGCTCAGGAGGACCTTGGCAGGAGACCATGATCTGGCTCAACCAGCCAGGCCCTAATCCTGACGACAAAGTTATCTCTTCCTTGATACCTACATTGAATGGGTCAGGGTGGCCAGGGCATTTCCTAGCTGCACCCTGCTGCCACCCAGAGACCTCCCGTGCCCCCCCCCCATCTGGAATCACCAATGTTTCCGAGGCCCTTAATCGGGTTAGGCTCAGATTGTTGCCGAGGCAGCTGCCAGGCTGTAATTATCATTAGGGAAGCCGCGGGAACGCTAATTAACTCCCACATAATGATCAACATTTAAAAGAAAGAAGGTATCATTACCAAAGGGACTGAATGCTGCTGCTTAGGATGCAAGAAGAGGAGGGTAGTCAGGGGTGGGCCGATGCTAAGAAGCTTCTCTCCCCCATGGCCCTCCTCATTTCCCTCCCTCCCTCCCAAAAGACTTCCCATTGGCTGTGTGAACCTGATAACTTCAAATGCACCCAACGTCAAGAAGACAGCAGGGAAGACAGACACTCAGAAGGCTAGGATTCCTCTGGGCCTTGTCTAGAGAACACCAAATGGGGTACTGGCCCATATTCTGTCTGATGCTGTTGGATACTTAGGTAAAGGTTTCCCTTGCTCAAAAGCCAGTCAAATATGACTCTAGGGGGCAGTGCTCATCTCAGTTTCCAAGCTGAGGAGACAGCACTGTCTGAAGACATCTCCGTGGTCATGTGGCCGGCATGCCTAAACGCTGAGGCACATGGAATGCTGTTACCTTCCCACCAAAGCGGTACCTATTTATCTACCTGTAATTTCTTGCTTTCGAACTGCTAGGTTGGCAGGAGCCGGGGCCGGAGACGGGAGCTCACTCTGTCACGCAGCACTAGGGTCTTGAACTGCCAAACTACAGACCTTCCAGTCTGCAGCTCAGCGTCTTAACCTCTGAGCCACCGCAGCCCCTGTTGGATACTTAGGGGCGAACAGATGTAATGAAATTGTAAGGAACTGAACGGGGTTGTAAGAAGACGGCTGGATAAGGGACAGGAACAGTACCCTCAGCTTATCAACCCTTTCTGGTCTACGTTCCATAGCAAAAGAGGTTGTGTCTGGTGGCATTTTAGGGGGAACTTCCTGTACATGTCTTTGAGATACCCCCCTTTTTGTCGTCATCACAGCTAATCTACAGTGACCCAGTGGGGTTTTCGAGGCAAGAGACCTTCAGAGGCGGTTTGCCATGACCTGCCTCCACGTTGTGACCCTGGTATTGCTTGGCGGTCTCCCTTCCAAATACTGACCAGGGTTGACTCTGCTTAGCTTCCGAGATCTGGCTGGCCTGGGATAACCAGGTCAGGGCAAGATACCATTTAGGTGGGGTAAACAGGTAGTTTTTGACTGTCAGTTCTGAAGGATTTAAGGATATAGACATCGGGCGTCGCTTTCAGAGAGGGTTTCCAGTTAGAAATAACCCTACCTTTGCACCATATATTTAGTAACACTCGTCTGCCTTGTTTGACGATAATGTCTCATTGAGTTGGATTGAAACGGAAGCCCTGCTGCGCCTCAAGTTAACCGGCTGCCTATTACTGAGCACAGATTAGAAATGCTAATCTAATCATCCCCCCAGAGCATTTGTTCTTCGCCACTGGGGCTCAGCCTATTACCTATTTATTTATTTAACTTCGAGAGCACTCCAAGAACCTGCCTGTCGTAAGACAGACCACATGCCTCGAAATCGGCTTTTAGCGCCAGGGGGCTGATAGGACTCTTTGTCTTCTCTCTTCTCTTGCTTTTTAAAACCCTGACCCTTACGAGCCAGACTTTTAGGAGCACAAACAACCTCTTATTTTTCGCTCAGGGCACTGGGTTGTAGGTCTGTGATGCACGGAAGGCAGATGCTGCTGACATCTATCTATTAGGTCCTCGTGCACCAACTATATGGTCTTCAGGCTGCCACCTACTGATTGTTCCCCCACTTAAGTTGGCCCATTCCTTTGCCATCATAGCTCCCACTCTGCAAAACAGGCTCCCTGAGGAGGTTAGGGGAGAGCTGTGGTTAGAATACCTCAGAAAGCACTGCAAGACCATTTTATTCAGTTTGGTGTGGTAGTTAGGAGCACAGACTCTAGTCTTTGATTCCCCACTCCTCCACATGCAGCTGCTGGTGTAACCTTGGGTCAGTCACAAGTTCTCTCAGAGCTGTTCTCTCAAGAGCTCTCTCAGCCCCACCTACCTCACAGCAGGGTGTCTGTTGTGGGGAGGGGAAGGGAAAGGAGTTTGTAAGCTGCTCTAAGACTCCTTCGGGTAGTGAAGGGCAGGGTACAAATCCAATCTCTTCTTCTTTTGTATTCGCCAGTGCTTTTCGCCGAGTCTAAACTGCAGGCATCTTTTTTGGCTCTGCTGCAGAATGACCCTGGATTTACGTGGTGGTCTCCCAGTGCTAACCAGAGTCGACCCTGCTTAGGTTCCGAGATCTGATGAAATCAGGTTAGTCTGGGCTAGGGGTGGCCAAACTGAAGCTCGGGAGCCACATGCGACTCTATTACACATATTGTGTGGCTCCCGGCAGGGTGGCTGGGGAAGCTAAATATCATTAGCAAACAAATGTCACTGGACAAATAAACATCATTATCAATATCTGCTTTTACCGCTTTTGTTATTATTTTTGGCAGTCTCATTTAATGTTCACAGAAAGCAAATCTGTATATTTCCCAGTAAAAACGGGTAATATTTGTTCATGTCTTGCGGCTCTCAAACATCTGATGTTTATTCTCCGTGGCTCTCACGTTAAGCAAGTTTGGCCACCCCTGGTCTGGGCCATCCTGGGGTACGGCTGCAAGTATTTACATGTCACATGTAATTTACCTTATGTGATCCTGATTGAAATGTTTGCCCTTAGAATTTAAGTGGAAACTGATATCGTTGGGGAATAATTGCCGTCTCTCTTCTTGGATGCTCATAGCAGCAAGGGAACAAGGAAGAACCAAGCAGGAGCACTCCCTCTTCAGGCGCTAGCAAACCCCCCCAAAGAGCACAGAGAAACTCAGCATGGCTCCTTTTTATCCCACCACTGTGGCCATCCCGAATGCTCACCACCGTTCTCGTGGAGCTTCCCCCGATATATCTTGTCCTCCACCACATCGGTCCAGTAGAGGGAGCTCTGATTGAGATGGAAGTCCAAAGCGATGGTGTTCCGCAAGCCCGGCACCAAGACACTGTAATCTCCCTTGTGCAGGTCGATACGCCGGATCTCGTGGCGGTTGGAGAAGATGATGAAAGGCTTAAAGGGGTCTGAAAGGAAGAAAGAGGTTTGCATTACTGTTCCTCCGCAACCACCGTTTCACGGGTCTTCGAGCACAAAGCCGTGTCCTGACAGCAATCTTATACGTTTCAAAAAAAGTAATACAAGAAAGGGCTTTTACTTCCAGTCTTATAGCCTGCTTCTCGTTCCAGCCGTGGGATTTGCCTTGCTCTGCTCAGCCCGCTTACACACCAAACCTTAATATGACCAAAGCGCAAGGCCCCCCATGCTGACCATGAAAGAAGCACGGTCAGGCCCAAATGCAGACAAAGCAGAGGATTCCTCAGGTATGTAGAACGACACAACTTTGTAAACGCCCGCAGGGTATGCTCATTGTCTAAGTTAGGTATTGCCCTCCCGATGCGACTGCTGAAGTACTTTTATTAGCTGACAATACCAAAGCTCCGAAGAGCTTTTACTTTGGCCAGAAAGAATTCTCTTCCGTCGGGAGTCTTGGAGGGCAGATATAAAAGAGTGCCATATACGAATAGAACACGTAGATGCTCATCTGATAAAGTTGACACTACAGAGCATATGATTACGGAGTGTCCTATATTTAATGAGTTGAGGGCCAATTTTAATTATTCCTTTACTCCAAATGATGGAATGGTCTGAGGAGGCACCTGATAGTACGAGGGCACAGGTGACGGGGTTATTATCAGATACAAATGATTCTGTGACTCTGTCTGCGGCAAAAGTTTTAGGGACAATAATTAAACAGCAGCAGAAGAATATTAAGCAAGGCGTTATTTTATTTTATTGTTTTATTTTCTGCTCAAGGTTATAGCTGTATGAGCAGAGAGAGAGAGACAGACAGACGTTGTAAATGAAGACCATCCCTTCCCCTGGGCAATGGTGTAATAAGGACTGAGAGCATTCCAAAACGCAAAGAATGTGGAGAATTGGTTAAAGGAGAAAAAAGGGAGGAGATGGTGACATTAGCTTAGTCAAATCCGATAGCTTATAGAACTCTGGAGGGTTAGGCGGGGAAGCAAAATTTCCAAACTACTGACGCCCCCTTCTTCATCGCAAGCCCCCCCACACTTGTTGTTGCCGTTATGTAGTTTAATAATTGCTATGTTGAAATTGTCCATGAGCTTGCTTTCCTTTCCCCAGTTCACATTCCTGGTCTTGTATGAATGTTGCTTCCCACAGTCAACTGACCAGAACCCTAACTTGGTGGGCCTCATTCTCCAGCATGAGAAAAAGAAATGGCTCGCTGCAAATGACGAGCACGCCTCCTTTTAAAAATCTGCCCCCTGCCCCAATTCTAGTCCTCCCTGGGGCACTGGGAACAGAGCAGGCTTTCTGGTGCCTGCCAACTGCAGCCCTGTGGAATGAGGGCAAGTCCCTAAAGGACAGGAACACGGCTGTATTTCTTGGTTGCTGGGAAGCGCTAACTTCGCTGTGTCTCTCCCCATCACTTTTTATTCTCCGTTTTCCATTTAGTTCCTCAAAAAGAGGAGGGAAAAAGCCTTGGCTAGATCTGATAGCCTTCTTGCATGTACAGCAGGTATGAAAGGTCCAAAGCAGCATTGTTAAGAGGAATTCTCTTAATTCCTTTTTACCCAGTGTCTCCCTGACACCAACCGTCTGTTTCTTTTCCTCTTTTTAGGAACCTGGAGTCTGTTCTGAATCAATTCTGTTTTGCTCCAAGAGAAGTCCAAAGAGGAGAGGGGGCAGGAGGGGAGGCTCTGCAAAAATTTCACTCTGCAGATGCACAAAGGCGGGCAATGTCTTCCCAAGCTTTCCTCTCCTCCTGCTAGAGCACCACCCCTGCAGTGTGCAACATCAACAAACAAATATCCCTCTGAGGACTGAAGTTACAAAGGGGTGCAAAGAGGTGTGACAGAAAACTACAACAGAGAAATACAAGGGGAACGAAAGAGTAATTCATCTTTGGAAAGAAAAAGAGAGTCAGAGGAATCCGTGTCTATGTCTTTTTTTTTATTTTAAGGAGGATTTCAGAAAAATAAATTCCATTTCCTCTAAACGATGCTCCTCCTAGGCCACACCTAGGGATGCCAGTCTCCAGGTGGAACCTGGGGGGATCCCCTGGAATTGCAGCTCATTTTCATAGTACAGAGGATCAGTTCCCCTGGAGAAAATGGATGCTTTGGAGGGCGGCCTCTGTGGCATTGCACCCCACTGAACTCCCCGTCCTCCCCAGGCTCCACCCACAGATCTCCAGGAGTTTCCCAACCTGGAGCTGGCAACCCTAGCCACACTCCATCCACCCCGATCCGACAGTCCTTTTTTTGTTCACGGAAGCCTGATGAGGCAGATAATATGCTTGAGGTGAATACTGCTGCAAAGGGCCAGGCCGGGTCTGCCACATGGGCAGGACAGGGACAAAAGCAGAAAAGTGGCCGAGAGAGCAACGCTAAATGGTGGTGAGCATCATACTGTGGTCTTCTACCCTCCCTGCTCCTGAAACAGCCACTTAAGGTGGGAGAGGACTCTTTAGGCTGGAGGAACTTCCAGCCTAGGCGCATGCCAGGCAGTGTTCCCTCTAAGCTGAGTTAGTGTGAGGCAGCTCACAGTATTTTAGCCTCCGGTTCACAGATTTTTGTCTTAGCTCAGGGAGGATGGCTCCAGAGCAAACTAATTTATGCAGTAGCCAAACTGCTCACTCACAACGTTAATGCCAGAAGCTCACAAAGTAAGATTTTTGCTCACAAGACTCCACGGCTTAGAGGGAGCATTGACTTGCCAGGAAGTTTTGCCTAGCATATATTTGGGGGAAAGGAGCTCTATTTTACAAGGGATTCACTCTGCACCCACAAAAAAATAATGGCATATCTTTCGTAGTTTTTTTCAAAACAGAACAACAGAGCGTGAACGCAACAAACAGGTATTCATCATCCGGCTACACTAGCCAGAGAGCCAGGATGAACTGCCCTCTGCTGATCAGAGAACACCTGGGTTTATTCTCGTGCAGTGCATGAAATGGCTCAGAATTCACCCATACTTACTAAAACACACTTGATCCACAGAGTGGTGATCTTAAATTCTCAAAGCACGGGACCCACTCAGCTGAAGCATGACCGGAAGTCATGGGTTATGTAACAGAAAGAGGGGGAGTTTAGACTTTGCCAGTGTCAAGAGGATTATGGGCAGCACTCCAAATGGGACCTGGAAGACTATCCAAGCACGAGGAGATGTACTGGAGCGAAGATGAGGGTGAGAGCTGCGGAGGAATCCTTTGTACTACTGAGCAATCTCAACGTACTGTCATATTTCAAGAGGCATGCAAACAGAGGCAGGAAACACAGAGCCCTCACCCTCCATGCAGCAGGCCCTCCCAAAAAGAAATCCAAAAAATAAAAAGGCAGTTATCTGGGGTCTTGCAGCACAGGAAGAGGGGCTCTATAACCCAACTGGGGGTCCTGACCCATGGGATGAAGACAATTGCCACAGAGTTATTAGACTTGAGGGTCTGGTGCCGATTGTTCCTGGACTTGATTTCAAGACTCCAATCCATTCAAAGAGAAGAAGAAGAGAGAAGAGATTGGATTTATACCCCGCCCTTCACTACCCAAGGGAGTCTCAGAGTGGCTCACAAACTCCTTTTTCCCTTCCCCTCCCCACAATAGACACCCTGTGAGGTAGGTGGGCCCAGGGCTATTTTTGGGCAGGAACGCACAGGAACGGAGTTCTGGCTGGCTCCCAAGTTGGCCACGCCCAGCAGGAACCCCATTAGCATAATAGGCCACACCCAACAGCAGAAACTCATTAGGATTGGCTACATTAGGGGTGTGTGGCCTAACATGCAAAGGAGTTCCTGCTACAAAAAAAGGCCCTGGGTTTTGACAACAAACAAGGTAAACAGAATAAGAAGCAAAAGGTGGGTGTGGCTGGATGACCACACTTCTGGTAACATGGGGGGTGCGGCCTAATGTGTAATGAGCTGTGCTGTCAGGGGTGTGGCCCAATAGGCTAATGAGTTCCTGCTCTTGGGTGTGGCCTATTATGCTAATGAGTTCCTGCTGGGCTTTTTCTACAAAAAGAGCCCTGGGTGGGCCTGAGGGAGCTCTTGACAGAAGCTGCTCTTTTTCTGGCTCTCTTATGTGCCAGCCTCCTCCCATACTCACCCATGCTGCGGCAGCTCTCGCCGTCAGGCTCCAGCATCCACCCCTCGTAGCAGGAGCACTTCACGTTGTACTTGTCCTGCTCGCACTTCTGGCTGCACTTGAGGTGCTTGGCGCAGTAGCTCTGGATCTGGCAGGTCTTGTTGTCGGCGCCCAGCTCCATGCCCAAAGGACAAGAACACGCGATGCCCTCGCCCGGTGCCACCGTGCAGTTGTGACTGCAGCCCCCGTTGTTCAGAGAACACAGGTCTGTGGGGGATGAGAGACACCACAGAGAGTCAGTGGTGGGAATCTAGCTCAAGCTGTACACAGTTGCTGCTTCAGGGAAGCAATTAGACCCCGAGACCTGAGGTTCCGGCCCACTGTTAACCAGCAGAACTTGCTACCGCTCTAGAAGCATGGGTGTCTGAACTCCCGGCATGAGCACCTTCCACCCATTTAATTATATGATTCACAGCTGGTGGTCTAATAATCAGCCGTGAACCGCCACCAGAATGATTGATTTTGTGCAGGTTAGGTTTCAACCTCACTTCCCCACCGGTGGATAATACATTAACAACACAGAAATGAAAATGGTAATCAATAAAACAAAAAACAAACAAACCCAGGGTTACACTTACCTGCAACTGATGTTTATCGAGGTCTTCTGTGCAGTCCCTGTGCACGTGCAGGCCAGCTGTGGCAAAAAGAGATCTTCTCGTGGTAGGCCTGTCCGTGCACAGTCCCCAAGGTGGGACTGCACAGAAGATGAACTACCCACAGCAAAAAGCCACAGGACCATTTCCAAAGCACAACACAAGCCCCGAATCAATTTGTTCAGCAGCTATTCCAAAAGGGCATAAGAGCAGTCTTCGTTTTTCTCCTGGAGGTGAAGCTCAAGCCTCCTGGTGTGATTCTTTGGACACGCCACTAACTGGCAGCCACAGTCCGGAAGGTTCTAGTCTTAAATAAATGCTACCTGCCACAGTTCAGACGGCCGAAGCACACCCAACAGGGAACAAACACTTCAGATGACTGCTGCACTTATTAGTTGTATGAAGGGCTCTAGAAAGAAGTTTAGAGACTGTGATAAAAGGTGATCTTTGTTTCTAGATTAAAAACCTTTATCCTGCATATCCAGGTACCTCAGAGATGGTTAGAAACCCCACTAAACGCTAAATAATATTTTAACCCACTGAATATCTTCGGGACCGTCTCTCCCCATGTGTGCCTCGCAAAGCGTTGTGCTCAAGTGACCAACACCTCCTGGTTGTTCCCAGCCCCAAGGATGTCTGGTTAGCCTCGACTAGGGTCAGGGCCTTTTCTGCCCTGGCCCCAGCCTGGTGGAACGGGCTCCCACTTGAGACCAGGGCCCTGCGGGATCTGTTACAATTCCACGGGGCCTGTAAAACGGAGCTGTTCCGACGGGCTTTCAGATGAGGCGACGGACATCCAACTCTGTCCTGGCCTCCCCTGCTGACCATGCGGGCTCATTAGTAGCCCAAACTGAGTATCTTTATTGAAGTGTTCCTACTCTATTGTTTTCTTGTTGTTTTGAATTGATAAGGATATTGTTTTAACAGCTTAATTTGTATATTGTCATAGTTGACTCCTTTGCGACTGTGACCCACCCTGAGACGGCTTGCAGGGAGGGCGAGATAAAAATCAAGCCAAATATAAATAAATAAATATTCCACACAGAGATCTGAAAGCCTATTTAAACGGATAGATCTTACATTGATTTCTAAAGAGTTGCAGAGCGAAGGCATCTGGTTCTGAACAATCAAGGGAAGCCCACCTAACAAGCTGTGTTTCTTTCCTCCAGTGATCACACCTCATAAACAGAGGAGTGGGGCCTCTAAATCTTAATGAGGCTCATTTGGAAAGTGAAAGAATGTAAGAACAGAAAGTATGAAGTTGGTCCCTGAAACATGTAAGGTCTGAGCTGATGTAAAGTTTGACAGGTGACATTTTTTTAAAAAGTGACATTTTTAACCAAATACTTCGTACAATGAAAGAGACACTTTCATTTATTCCCAAAGAAACTGGTGCAGGTGCTTAAAGGTAAAGGTTTCCCTTGCTCGAAAGCCAGTCGAATCTGACTCTAGGGATGCGGTGCTCATCTCTGTTTCCAAGCCGAAGAGCCAGCGCTGTCCGAAGACATTTCCGTGGTCATGTGGCCTGCGTGACTAAACACCAAGGTGCACAGAATGCTGTTCCCTTCCCACCGAAGTGGTCCCTATTTATCTACTTGCAATTTCTTGCTTTCGAACTGATTGGTTGGCAGGAGCTGGAACTAGAGACAGGAGCTCACTCCGTCATACCGTGCACTCGGGTCTCGAACTGCTGAACTACCGACCTTCCACAGCCTGCAGTTCAGCGTCTTAGCCACTTGAGCAGGTGCTTAGGTCAGGCTAAAAAAAACATCTATATCTAATGCTTTAAGGTATAGATCAAAAATCCACATTGTGGGGGCATGTACAGATTGCGGGGGTGATTTTTCTACAAACCTGGGGGGACACTCAGATCTGCAGACACTCCAATTTTAAACCCTCCAAAAAGGAGAAACGTTGGCATGTATCCTACCACTCAGCAATATTTGAAGTCTCCCTCAATCCTAAAGAGCCTCTCAACTTGAGTGGCTCTTCCTCTTAAGGCCTGGAGAGAGGCTTCATATTTTGCTGAAAGGAGTGGCAAGATACAGACCAATGTCCATGGAAGTATACCCATCAGAACTAAACCAAAATGGCCAACAAGATCTTGTGAAACCTCAACAGCGACTTGACCAGAGCAAGCTGATAATGGGGAGGGGAGAGAGGCTTGAAGGAGAAAAGATGTTCCTATGCATTTTCTACTGAAAGCCCCTCCCCCCCACCAGTCAGGTGACTGAGGAGGGGATTGGGCTTTCTGCTAGAAGTGCAGATCCCTTATCCCCTGGTGGCATAAAGGTAAAGGTTTCCCTTGCTCGAAAGCCAGTCGAATCCGACTCCAGGGGTGCGGTGCTCATCTCCATTTCCAAGCCGAAGAGCCAGAGCTGTCCAAAGACGTTTCCATGGTCAGGTGGCCAGCATGACTAGACGCCAAGGCACACGGAACACTGTTACCTTCCACCGAAGCGGTACCTATTTATCTACTTGCAGTTTCTTGCTTTTGAACTGCTAGGTTGGCAGGAGCTGGGACCAGAGACGGGAGCTCACTCCGTCATGCGACACTTGGGTCTCGAACTGCTGAACTACCAACCAGGGAGGGGAAGGATGGAATAACCACCCCTCCATGAGTCCTCAGGGTCTCTCTTCTTCTATCCTCTAACTCAGAAATCCCCTAGTTCCTAATATGATGTTACTGATGGTGCACAGAGCATTTCTTTCACCACTGAGTCAACAACATTCTCAAAGGCAGCCATATTCATAGTTATTTCAGATATTCAAGGGCATATTCTCACGGGCGGGGAGAGATTTCATTGCCGTGCCAAGGTGCATTTTGGCTCAAATACAGTTCTGTGTATTTCAGGCCTCCCATCCCATGGACACTGCATGAATATGAGCAATATGATCTGATAAGCTCACAAAGCAACACAGTGAAGATGAGCAAA
>NW_015164710.1:359465-359595 GCF_001447785.1 Gekko japonicus | reverse complement strand
TCACATAGGGAACACTTGCCTGCATTTCATGTTAATGAGGTTTGCACACATTCAGCTCAAGAGCCTTATGGGAAAGAGAAGCACATTTTAGCCGTTGTTAGCACAAACAATAACTAAGGAGAAGTAACCC
>NW_015164710.1:359139-359334 GCF_001447785.1 Gekko japonicus | reverse complement strand
CCATGCACCAACGGCAGTAGGGATGGGACAGAATAATAGTCAGGTGGTTTCCAGCTTGGCAAGGTTGCCAACCTCCCCAAACATTTGGGTATAAAATGCAGGGACCATGCATTAAGGTTTTTGCTAGCAGCCTTCCCCTTTATTGTCCTCTTTATACTTTTACCTCCCCTAAAGTCCAGCTTCCTATCACACAAC
>NW_015164710.1:353448-359008 GCF_001447785.1 Gekko japonicus | reverse complement strand
GGCTGGTTCTAGCAAGTGTGATTTAGTTAATATCCCTAGGTACTATTCTCTTCCCCCATTTTTACATTGCAACAGACAAGACTTCAGGAACAGGCAAGTATTAACCGTGCACCTACCTACCTCCTAAGTAAATGAAAAACTATTTTTATATCTTTCTGTAACTCTAAAGGAACTTGATTGTATGCGAATGTGAGACTGATTTTGCGTGTATGTGATTTTGATATTGATTCAGTAAAAAGACAATTTGTTTTGGAAAAACTCCAGTCTAGTGTCTCTCACTGGGATTCAAAATCCTCTTCCATCCGGCAGGTGAAGACCTTTTTATTTCATTTAATGTTCACTCAATCTTCCTTCCTTCCTTCCTTCCTTCCTTCCTTCCTTCAACATTTGGAGGTTCTGCTGGTGTACTCACACTTGTGTAATGAATTTATATGTATTACCAAATAACATTTAAAAAACCAAAACACCACACACACCCAATTCCCCTCCCATAAACAACCAAATTACAGAGGAGCGCTAATGTTTTCCAAAGAGCAAATGCAACGAAAGTCGGTCTCACTGGCTCCCCGAGATCGTTGTGTCCGAGGGCCAGAAACGGAGACAAGTCCAGAAATGTCTATTCTCAGTCCCACACTCACCACACAGTTTCCCTTCATCAGAGCCATCCCCACAGTCATTGTTGCCATCGCATAGCTTCTCAGGAGGCAGGCAGATCGATGTGTTGTTGGCGCAGGTGTGAGATGGCGGCTTGCACACCAGCGACTCACAGTTCTCCTCATCAGAGTTGTCCTCACAATCACTGTCCCCATCGCATACCCAAGCCTTGCTGATGCACCGGGCTACAAGGAGAGGTAAGGAAAGCAACGTTAGAAACAGCACAGAGAGGGGAAAGAGCTCTGATGAAATATGATGTTCGAATATAGTTAACATGATAATGAGGTACTAAAACAGGCATCTAAAGC
The DNA here is from genome assembly GCF_001447785.1 of Gekko japonicus. Lineage (NCBI taxonomy): Eukaryota > Metazoa > Chordata > Lepidosauria > Squamata > Gekkonidae > Gekko > Gekko japonicus. The sequence continues at coordinate 358,046 of NW_015164710.1, read as the reverse complement.
ACATTGTGTTTGTGACAGCGAAAACTGCCCTTCCCCCCAAAAAAAGATCAGCTGAGCAGGTGAGATGGCACAGAATGTTCATGAACATTCCAACTGCTTGGGATGGGGGAAAGCTGTCACAACATATACAGTACAGCTTCTGTGAGGGAAGTTGTCAATTTAAACAGGATTAAAATCTTACACTTGCCCCAAGGACAGAAGTATGATGGTGATTATTTTTTTTTTAAATCGAGGGATTTACATCCCATCTTTTCTCCCTAAAGGGGACTCAAGGTGGAAAGGAAGGTCAAAGCAGACAGAAAACTGAGGTGATATAAATCTTAGTAAGATACAAGTAAGATATAAATCTTAGTAAGCTAAGAGTATTTAATGTGGTTTCTCTTATGCTTTAAGAGCTTTAGATGAGCCCCTGCTCTATATCCCCTGGTCTTCGTGGGTTCCAAATTGCGTGCCTGTATCACAGAAATCAGGGTCTGGGGACAAAAGAGAATTTATGGCTTCACACCCCTCTAATTTCTGTTCCAGATTCCACTGCATGTGGATCAAATAACAAGCACAGTCATCACGAGCAAGAATTGTGATGTAGTATATCACTGCCAAATTTATATTGCAGGTGTATGTGTGGCAACTCTCAGTGTAATCGTTAAACATGTAACTATTCTGATGGTTAGGCGATACAGACCAGAGACTCATCTAAAGATCTTAATGCATAAGGGGAACCATATGGAGCACATGTAGCTTACTAACATATGACTGCCCCATAATGATGAATTACTATGTGGTGTCAAAGGGGGGAAACCTTGGCCAGCCAGACGCATCCCAAGGGCCCTGTCTACCTACCCCGTAATAGCAATAAAACCCGGGAGTACAAAAGATCTCCTGCGGAAACAGCAGACTCCTTTTTCCCCTGGGACAACCTACGCTCATGGCAGAAAACCAGCCGCCACAGACTGTTGGAACAGTGCAGCCAATGGCAGTGCAGCAGTGACGGGGGGGCGGGGGGAAGCAAATTCCATACTAGGAGTTATGGAAAAGGACCTGAAGATGCAACGGCCACTGGAGTAATATCGCTGCATGGACCTATGATGTCAACACACTTGGTATGCTGTGTCCCAGTTAGGGTTGCCAGACTCCCGGTCCGGGCAGGGGTTCCCCTGATTTCTGGGGCTCCAGCCATCTGGTCAGTGAGGGAAGCAACACCCCCCCCCCCGAACAGGCACGTCACCCTGCAACATCCCTGTCATGATGATGCCACTCGAAAGTCACCTGGAGCAGTACAGCCAAACCTTTACTGTAGAACGGCTTGGGCATGCCCCCGGGCAGTGCTCCCTCTAAGCTGAGTTAGCGTAAGCTAGCTCACAGGTTTTTAGCCACCGGCTCACACCTTTTTGCCTTAGCTCAAGGAAGATGGCTCCAGAGCAAACTAATCTAGGCAGTCGCCCAGTCGCTCGCTCAAGACTTTCATGCCAGTAGGCTGACAAAGTAGAGTTTTTGCTCACAGGACTCCACAGCTTAGAGGGAGCATTGCCCCCGGGGTAATTCTGTTTTATCTCTGCCCCCACCATGTAACGCAATCCAATTACCAGAATCCTTGCAGCCGAATTTGACATTTGGATCACAGGCGTGGGTGACACCCTCACAGTTCTTCTCATCGCTGGAGTCCATGCAGTCGGTGTCTCCATCGCAACGCCAGCGCATGGGGATGCAGAGCGCGTCTAGCCGGCACTGAAACTCATCTGCGTGGCAGCCTCCAGGTGGGCGTGTGGCTGGGAATGCAATGACAGCACGTTAACCAGTCAGAGCTTGTGCTTTACTCTGGGTACCATTAATGCCATATTAGGAAGAGAAGCAAAGATCCTAAAATCGGATGCTGGGGAGGAGCAGAATCATCGAGTTGGAAGGGACCTCCAGGGTCATTTAGTCCAACCCACTGCACAACACAGGAAATTCACAAATACCTCCCCCACACACACACACCCAGTGACCCCTGTGCCATGCCCAGAAGATGACAAACAACCTCCAGGATCCCTGGCCAAAGTGGCCTGGAGAAAAATTGCTTCCTAACCCCAAAGTGACGATAGGCATTTCCCTGGGCATGTAAGTGTCAAGTCCGAGCTCGGCCCGGGAAGGAGCACCCCCGGTAGCCGTGGCGTTGGGCTGCAGTCACGGGCGAGCGGGCGGCTCCCGACAGTCGGTAGGAGAATCTCCGGGGTTCGCGGGACCTCAGATTGACAGGAGACGGGGTTAACAGCACCCCCGCAGTCTCTCTGTCGCGATGCTGTGTGACCGTGTCGCCTCCCTTTCTCTCTCTCGCCAACTCCGGTCACTAACGCATCTCCTTCCTCCCTGGTCCGCGCCCCAGCCGGCTTTTATTCCCTACTACCGTACACGCGGTGCTGCCCCTCCCCACCCGAGAGAAGGCCCCGCCCCCCCCTCATATGGAGGAACGCCGGCAGGGCGTCTCCTCGTGCTGCGCCTGGTCTGCCGGCGGCGGTCTCAGCGGCCCCGTGGCCACGCCGCCGGCGCCGCTGTCTCGTTCTCGGACTCCGCTGCCCTCGGACGGGCTCCCAGGGCCTCTGTTGGATACGTCTCCTCTTGGTTCGCGCCGCCTGCCCCTGGCGCGTCCGCTGGTTGCTTCCCTGGCTGCCGCGTCCGGGCCCTGGCCTGCCGGTCGGGTGCCGCCAGGTGAGGGGGCTTGGGCTCTGGGGTTCGGGGGTCTTCTGGGCGTCCCTCCGAGACCCTCCTGGTCCCGGACGTCAGGAACGGGACAGTAAGAAAGGGCCCCAAGAACTAAGCACTGAGGCAACCCTTCCTGCCCTCCCTTCTCATGACCTGCCCAAGTTCACAGAATCAGCACGGCTGTCAGATGGCCATCCAGCCTCTGTTTAAAAACCTCTGAAGAAGAAGAGCCCACCACCTCCCAAGGAAGCCTGTTCCAGCGAGGAACTGCTCTAACTGTCAAGGAGGTTCTTCCTAACGTTTAGCCAAAAAACTGTTCTGATTTAATTTCAACCTGTTCAACCTGTTGGTTCTGGTCCGATCTTCCGGGGCAACAGTACTGCTGCGAGGCCACAAAAAATTGGACAGAGGACCGATGTTTTATTGATTTATTCAAAATCTGATACACCACTTCTCTGATGAGCACCCAAAGAAGTTTACCCTGGTTGACTACTTCTACTTCTACAGAGAGCCAGTTTGGTGTAGTGGTTAAGTGTGCGGACTCTGATCTGGGAGAACCGGGTTTGATTCCCCACTCCTCCATTTGCACCTGCTGATGTGACCTTGGCTCAGTCACAAGCTCTGGCACAGCTGTCCTTGGAAAAGAGCAGTTTGTGTCAGAGCTCTCTCAGCCCCACCCACCTCACAGGGTGTCTGTTGTGGGGAGGGGAAGGGAAAGGAGTTTGTAAGCTGCTCTGAGACTCCGAGTGAAGGGCGGGGTATAAATCCAATCTCTTCTTCTTCTTCTACTTAATTACAAGAAGTGGGAGTGAGAAGACACTGGGGTCATGGTGTGTGTGTGTGGGGGGGGGGACACTTAGCAGAATAAATATGTAACAAAATTCTGTCTTCCAGTGTGGAGTTTTGGATACCCTTGAAGGTGGGATGTTAACATGTTTTTAATTTCAAAGCAAAAGGACTGGTCTCGCAGAGGGAATGGTCATCCCTAGTTCCGCCTTTGGAACTTTGGGAACATCGGTCTCCTGCTGGCTGAGCCAGGAGCAGTGCCTACTGTGAAGCAGTATACAAACATGGCTGTATAAGCACAGCACCTGGTACAAAATCTGTAACTGGGAGAAGTTCAGCTCACAAAGTCTATGTCTAAATGCATGCGCGCGCACACGCACACACACACACAAAATCTATACAATTTATAGATTGTAAGGACTGTGTTATAACTTTTTGGATGTTTTAAGAGTTTAAGGTGGACCAGAAATAAAATATAATAAAGAAACAGATTTCCGCCCCCTTCTAAAGGTTGACTTTGGGCATCTACTGACGTTGTTCATGTGAATGTCTGAGCATATGGTCCTGTCACTTTTCCCAGCAGTTGCCTCTCCCTTTCCAAGGAGCTTATATTCATCTTTCCACAATCCTAGATATAGAACCAAACGATCCCTAGGTTATTTTTATCTCCTTCCTAACCACTATGCAGCTCTTTCTCAGGCAGATTATAAATTCTGCAATTTGCCCTCCTCCAAAAGCACCCCTCTAAAATATGGTTGCACTTAACTGTTCATCAAGTGCTCTTCTGTGGAGGCACACGGGAACAGGGCATGTGCATGCTGGCCTGCGCAATTCCCATGTGGGACTGCACAGAAGACACAATGATGAACACTGGGGGGCGGGGGGGTTTACACCAACAGCTGGCGTATTAATTTATGCAACTTGCTTTGACCAGAGAATTTTCAGTTTCTCTGATGCCAAATTTCAATCTGGGGTTTGTGTGCGTAGAGCCTGAATTGCTCTGCACGCCTTGCACCCTCACCCTGATTGGTGCAGTTAGCGTGGGTCTCGTCGCTGTAGTCCCCGCAGTCATTATCCCCATCGCAAGTCCAGTGTACAGGAATGCAGCGCCCACTGTTGCATTTGAACTGGCT
>NW_015164710.1:326320-353423 GCF_001447785.1 Gekko japonicus | reverse complement strand
CTGTTGTCCCCGCAGTCGTTGTCTGGAAGCAGGGGAAAGAAGAGAAGAGGTCAGAGACAGCTAAGCCCATAGGAACTGGTGTCACCACCCCCCTGGCTCTTTAAGCCACTGGGGGGGGGGCTAAACTCCTCCTGCAGGTGACAAGCAGGTGGAATGCATTCAACTTGCCAGCAGCTGCTCAGAAGGGCGCAGGGTATCCCCGCAAGCCTGACTTAATGCCATCTACCCATCCCATGCACAGTCCAGCCAAACATGCTCCACCCCTTGTCCCAAGAGCAACTGAACAAAGCAACTAAAGAAGTAAAAAAAATTACTAATAATAATAATGAAAAACGGAAACACAGAAACTGCATAGATCATCTCATGCACCATGGGGAAATGGGTGACGCAAGAGGGGAACTATCACTCCAGCGGGTTTTAACTGTGTGATTAAATGATATACACGTATGTATTATCCATGCATTTCATGTGCATGTGCATGGTTCTGACCAGATCGAAGTCAGGATATGATGCTCTTTTCAAAGTCTGTGGGGCTCATCGATTTTTAAATGAAGGTAGCAGGCAGTTTTCAGAGGGGTTTATCTTCAAAAGGTTGTGAGCTGAATCAAACTTTTGCTGTTTGCCCTGGTGTTATCAGAGTTTCTTTTCAGCACAGTGAACCCACAGAGCAGCAATACTATTCAGTTCTAGTAATTGAAATTCCCATTCCTGTTTTTTTTGCTCCTCCTGCTTCTGCCATTACAGTTTGCACACCAAAATCTAGCATACAGAAAAGTGTGCAAAGTGGCTGCCGACTGAATTAAGTGAACGTCCTGGACATTGACTGTGCAAAAAAAAAAAGTCGGTATTTTTTGGCTTTAGGTCTATCAGACCTGGAAAAAATCAGTAAATGCCAAATTTCCCCAGTCCAATACTGGTAAAGTATCAGGACTGGGGAAATATTCAGTATTGCCAAATATATTTGGGTCTAATATGCCCAACGGACGCGAGGCATGTTAAAATGCCTTCTTTCCCTCCCCAAGCCCCAGCAGCTTTCCTGGTCAATTTCACTCCCCCCCCCCCAACTCAGTGAGCGGTTAGGTTTAAGCCATTTAAACCTAACAGCAGACAGGGCACGGGAGTGAACCTGGCCATCAAAAACCTCCTCTCTCTGCCTTCCCTTCTCTAGCTGCCCTGGGGTAGCTGGAGAAAGGAAAGCAAGGGAGCCCAGGCATGTTTCCATGCCTGCCCTTGGCTTCCCCAGCTGACCCGCAGCACTGAGGCAGCTGGAGAAGGGAAGACAGAGACAGGAGGCTTTCCCTGGTCAGTTTCACTCCCACCCGCTTGTTAGTGTTAAATGGCTAAAACCTAACAGCTGACTGGCAGGGAATGAAATTGACTAGGGAAGCCACAGAGGGAGGGGAGTCGGCATTTGGCTACCTGAAGGCCGAAAAAGCCAAATAAATTCCAGAATAACCAGAGTCTTCTTTGACTCGTTAAATTATGCAGCCGACACTGCTTACTGCTCACTTAGTATTACTGCTTACTTAGTATTGGTGAGTGATTTATAGATTGTAAGGACTGTGTTATAACTTTTTGGATGTTTTAAGAGTTTAAGGTGGACCAGAAATAAAATATAATAAAGAAACAGATTTCCGCCCCCTTCTAAAGGTTGACTTTGGGCATCTACTGACGTTGTTCATGTGAATGTCTGAGCATATGGTCCTGTCACTTTCACTTCCATCCTTGGTTTAAACCATTTAAACCTAAAAGCATGTCCTCTGCAAACCTGAGCCTGATAAGGAAGCAGAGTTACACCCTTCTAAGGCCACTGGTTAATGGATTTAGAAGGACACCACTCTCCTTAGGATAGATTCAGGTGGGTAGCCATGTTAGTCTGAAGCAGTAGAACAAACCAGCTCATACCTTGAATAAATTTTTGCTGGTCTTAAAGGTGCCACTGGACTAAAAAATGGTTCAATAGAACAAAGTTTGAGTCCAAGGGCACCTTTAAGACCAACAGAGTTTAATTCTGGGTATAAGCTTTTGTGTGCACGTATACTTCTTCAGATACATTGAAAAGATACTCTGAATGTATCTGAAGAAGTGTGGGTGCACAGAAAAGCTGATACCCAGAATTAAACTTTGTTGGTCTTAAAACGGCCACTGGAATCAAACTTTGTTCTACTCTCCTTAGGACTATGCTGTAAACTTTACAAACTGGGACCTACTTGAGAGTAAATAGGCATAGGATCTTGCATGCACAAGCCGATGGGGAATCAAGGACCCTTTGCAACTTGAGCTAAAGGAGCAAAGACATCATATACTGGGAATGGCTCTAGTTCCTTTTTTACTGATGCAAATGATATTTCAATGGAAAAGCAAGCTCCAAAAAGGCTCCAGGGCTGGTGCATCGAACAGTGGTATTACAAAGGGCCAGACAAAATCAAGAACGGGCTGGTTTTGATTTGTTTTGGCCGGTCACTGGAATTGTGCAGACAAAAATAAAAGGCAGGTGTTTTGGGGAACAGAAACTGAGGAGTTGTGGTGCATGTTGATCTATGCACTAACCGGTAGCTTTTGGACAATTCTTTTCGTCAGAGCCATCCCCACAATCCTTTTCTGAAACACAGAAACCAACCAGAGAAGACAGGAGAGTGGGCAGAGTGAACGCATACACACACCCACGCACCCACATACACGCATACCCAAAATCAGGACCACTGCCATCACCCCACCCCCAGAAAAGGTCAATGCAAAAAAGAAAAGAAAAGAAAGAAATCGAATATGAAAAGGAGAAAGCAGGCATGTCAAAGATAGGCAATGAAAAAAAGGTCACCGAAAGAGTCATGTCAAAATCCATAAAGGGAAATCAGAAGCAATGGACAGAGTCCAGACCCCACTTCACCCTGCCTAGGGGAACGTGATAAAAGGAAGTACTTCTTCATCCAAAGAGTGATTAACACATGGAATTCACTGCCACAGGAGATGGCGGCTACAAGCATGGACGGCTTCAAGAGGGAATTAGATAAACATATGGAGCAGAGGCTCAGCAGCAGCTATTAGCCACAAGCTAGTCCATGGGGTCGCGAAGAGTCGGACTCAACTGTGCGACTGAACAACAACAAATAGATAGGGACTCTGGGGCAATTGATGCTCTGTCTTCTTGGTGCTTGGTGGGGGGCAACAGTGGGAGGGCTTCTAGTGTCCTGGCCCCACTGGTGGACCTCCTGATGGCACCTGGTATTTTTGGCCACTGTGTGACAGAGTGTTGGACTGGATGGGCCATTGGCCTGATCCAACATTGGCGTCTCTTGTATTCTCATGTATTCTAGGGAGGGGTGGGAAGTTATGAGACCTTCCTCAGGGATATCACAGTCCTCCTCCCTCCATTTTCAGCCTCCTTTAACTGGGTACTGATCAAACTGTAGAGTTCTAGATGGAGGGGAGTTTTTGTTATGGCAAATCATTCTGCCACACTATACTTTCAGCCTTTAAGTGGTATAATCCAGGGGAAACGTTAGCACTTTATTCTGGTGACTGTATACGCTACCTCTTTAAGATTCTGAGCCAGGGGGGGGGGGAACTGTCCACCAAGTCTCTTTGCAGAAACTTTACTGAGGTGTGAGCTCATTCCCCTAACCACCCCTCTTTCTCTGTCTGCATCAAGAGAAGTCTACTAAGCCCCAGCATTTTCAGGAAAGAGCAATCCAGTCATGCAATGTCATTAATAAGCAGTGGTTGCCCTCAGACTAAAAGGCAAACCTGATTCAAAGTCCATGCTGGCTGAACTTTCACATTATGAATATCAAAAGAGCAGAGCTCCCCATCCCACACAAAGAAAGATGATGCAGACTGGGACTCAGCCGTCTGCAAATCTACCCCTGGCAGAAAGGTCAGGAGGTAAGACCAAGAAGATCCCCATCCAAGACTAAGGGTTCAGCTACACATTCCTCCCCCTATTTTAAACATTCTTTTCTTCTTTTGCACATTCAACTTACAGGGTTGTCTTGTTAAGGAACAGAATGGCATACGAGGGGTGATTTCCTTTCTTTCCTTTCTCATTTTCTCCCTGGAAGAAAACCACCCCTAAACTGCTTTCACCTCCACTAGGGGAAAACCACAGGTGCCCGTAGATTTTCCCAAACAGGAGGAACACCAGGTCAGGGATGGCTTTTTCCAAGAAAATAGCAGGGGAGGAAAAAGTTAAACTCCCTGCCAACAAGCCAATCTCTTCCTTAATAAAGCAATCTCGGAGGCTGCCTTTGCAAAAGAAAAAAGGTAATTTAAAATAAACATAGAGGGGAAAATAGATAATGTTCAGCTGAGTCCTTAGGCATCTTTCATTGCCACTGCAAATTCACTGCCACAGCATGGACGGCTTCACTAACAAGCTTCATTTATACAATGCTTCTTCTCTCCATGAGGATCTCTTGGAGGACCAAAGGAGACTCACATGAACACACATGAAGCTGCCTTATATGGAATCAGCTCACTGGTCTACCAAGGTCAGTATAGTTTAATCTGACTGGCAGCAGCTCTCCAGGATCTCGGGCGGAGGTCTTTACTATCACTGAGCCATGGCCCCTTCCAGTTAAGAAGAAGAGATTGGATATATACCCCGCCCTTCACTACTCAAAGGCATCTCAGAGAGGCTTACAATCTCCTTTCCCTTCCCCTCCCCACAACAGACACCCTGTGAGATGTGTGGGGCTGAGAGAACTCTGACAAAAACTGCTCTTTTTCAAGAACACTGTTGACTGAACTAGGGCTTGCCGAAGGTCATCCAGCAGGTGCAAGTGGAGGAGTGGGGAATCAAACCCGGTTCTCCCAGATTAGAGTCCGCACACTTAACCACTACACCAAACTGGTTCTCCTAGTGTTATTATGTAGTTTGGATTTAAAGCAGCCAGAATACCCCAGAATAGCCTGAGCTCTTCAGAGCTCAGAAGCTAGATGGGGTTGGCCAGGGTTAGTACTTCCATGGGAGACCATCAAGGAAGACCTGGGTTGCTATGCAGAGGCAGGCAATGGCAAACCACCTCTGCTCATCTCCTGCCTTGAAGCCCCCATGAGGGGTGGCCGTGCATTGGTTGTGACTCGACAGAATTTAATTATTATTAATTTTGGATATGAGATAAATCTCTGGCTCTCATGTATGCATTGAGTGACCGGGTAATAGGTGATATCTTGCACAGACCACAAATATGGGAGAGGAGCCCTGGTCCCCCCTCTTCCCAAAAGAAACCCTCATTCTGCACTCTCTCCTTGATTCTGATCTCACCATGACAGCCAGTCTCACCAGATTCTCACTCAGCCATGCAGCACTTACCATTGTCACATCTCCAGTTGATGTTGATGCAGCGGCCATTGTGGCATGTGAACTGGGTCAGGGGGAAACAGGTTGGGTAGGCTGTAGAGGGGAGACAAGGATGGGAACCATTAGCAGGATTTCCACCCATTGGCACATTTGATACATGCGTATCATACACATAACACTCTTCAGAGAGTTAGGATTGGCTGCAGCTCTCTGTTGACCATCAGAAGAGCCCCTGTTGGATCAGACCAGCGATCCATATAGTCCAGCACCCTTTGCCACACAGCAGCCAGCCAATCCTTCTGGAGGGCCAACAACAGGGCACAGAGGCCAAGGCCTCCCCCTGGTGTTGCCTCCTGGCACTGGGATTCGGAGGTGTACTGCCTCTGAAGGTGGCGGTTTCCTGATAGACTTATCCTCCGTGAATCTATCTAATCCCCTTTTAAAGCTGTTTATTCCTGTGGCCATCACTCAATCCTCTGGCAGCAAATTCCACCTCTTAATCATTCTCTGTGTAAAGTAATATTTTACCCTTCGTAGTGGGGTTTGCTGCCACATAATGGGTGGACCGGCTTGCAGTCCACCAGTTTTGGGGATCTGCACTTAATCAGGATCATTTAGCCACAAATTCTCTACTACCTATTGTCTAATCCTCTGAATCCCAGAGCCAAGAGGCAACATAAGGGGAAGACCTCGGCCTCTATGTCCTGTTGTCGGGCCTCCAGAGGGACTAGTTGTCCACTGTGTGAGACAGGATGCTGGATGACATGGACTATTGGCCTGGTCTAGCAGGGCTTTTCTGACATTCTTATGTCCAGCACATGTAAGAGTAGATGTGGTACCAACTGGGTTGCGTGCCGCTGTGGGTATCCAAACATCCAGTATGGGTCTAATGCAGTGGAATTTATTCCAACACTCACCACATGTGGCTGACTCATCAGAGCGGTCCCCGCAATCATCATCCAAGTCACAGGTCCAAGACATGGGTATACAACGTCCGGTGGCACAGGAGAACTGGTTGGGAGGGCAGGTACGAGCTGAGTGGGAAGACAGAACAGGCCGCAAACAAAAGGAAAAATGTTAGCGACAGAGCCTAAAGGCTTTCCTGGATCACCTCAATTATGTGGGTATAACTGTTGAACATATCACATGGATAGATCTAATCTTGCCAAAGAAGAGAAGAAGAGATTGGATTTATACCCCACCCTTCACTCGGAGTCTCAGAGCAGCTTACAATCTCCTTTCCCTTCCCCTCCCTACAATAGACACCCTGTGAGGTAGGTGGGTCTGAGAGAGCTCTTTCGAGAACTGCCCTTGAGAGAACAGCTCTGAAAGAACTTGTAACTGAACCAAGGTCACACCAGCAGCTACATAAGAACATAAGAAACGCCAATGTTGGAGCAGGCCAAAGGCCCATCTAGTCCAACACTCTGTCACACAGTGGCCAAAAATACCAGGTGCCATCAGGAGGTCCATCAGTGGGACATTAGAAGCCCTCCCACTGTTGACCCCCCCAAGCACCAAGAAGACAGAGCATCACTTGCCCCAGAGCTCCTATCTATACCTTGTGGCTAATAGCCACTGATGGACCTCTGCTCCATATGCTTATCTAATTCCCTTTTGAAGCCGTCCATGCTTGCAGCCGCCACCACTTCCTGTGGCAGTGAATTCCATGCATTTCTCACTCAGCTGCATGTGGAGTGGGGAATCAAACCCGGTTCTCCCAGATTAGAGTCCTGCTGTTCTTAACCACTACACCAAACTGGCTCTCTATAGAAGGGAACTTGCTGGGAAGTGCTGCCCTAGGAGCCCTATGTGGGCTGAAAGGACAAAAGGGCTGCATCCCCACTGCTTCCCAAGCTGTCAAAGAGGCCATTCACAAAAGCGGGACAGGTCATGACACGACACTGCATTTCTTACATTACATCTCTATCCTGCACATCCGCCAAGGGCCGCAAGGTGCTCCTGTCCATTTTATTCTCGTAGCACCCAAAAAGAAAGAAACTGCCCAAGTTCATGGCAGTGTGGGAACCTGGGCCCAGATCCTAGTCCAACATTCTGACCACCAAACCATACGAGCTGACATCCAAATTCAGCTTGCAATGATAAGATCAGAGTACTGATATAAAGAAAAAAAATACTGCCCCGACCTGGATAGCCCAGGCAAGTCCAATCACATCAGATCTCAGAAGTTAAGCAGGGCCAACCCTGGACAAGTACTTGGAAGGGCGACCTCCAAGGAATACCAGGGCCACGATGCAGAGGCAGGCAATATGAAGCCACCTCTCTGAAATGTCCAAGCCCCACTAGGGGTTGCCAGAAGTCAACCATGACTTCCAGGCATGCAATTACACACACACACACACAAAATATTCACAAAAAAAGAAAGAAAGAAATACTATTCGGCCACTTACACACAGTGACCGTATCTTGTGTTTTCCTGTTGTCGCTGTGCTTCCTGTTGAGGCACAGCATCAATGGAGCTTCCTTATGGCAACATACTCCACTCTTTCCCCGTTACTACTGCAGTCTTTTCCTTCCAAGAGAAGATGCACTGGGAGCAACCAACACCACTCCAGCAATCACTGTTGGCCAGAACAGTCAGATGTCCCACCCTACCTCTTTGACTGAGGAGACTGCTTACAATCACTTGGGTATAGGATTATATCCACACATAAGTCCTCCCCACACCCCATCAACATGCGTTGTTGAAAGATACGGGAAGACATTGTTGCATGGCTGCTACATATTGTCTGTGTGTTTGTGGCACCCAACATGACTGAACGTGCAACTCCAAAACAAGACATAGCACAAGGAACTCCATTTATTTCCTTCTGCAGTAAGAGCCACGCAGGTCAGGATCACCCACTGCGATAGCCCTTCAGTGGCCTCTGACCAGCGGTTGAAGGCCATGCATCTGGAAATGAGAACAGGCAAGAGACAGCAAAGCCACAAATGGGAAAGCCACAACCAGGACCCATAAATCCTGCATCTTGTAAATAGCTTTTTGTAGAGATGTGCATCGGGATATTACCATCTCAAATGTACATCTGAAAAATACCATATTGGCATTTTTAAATATATATTCAGTGTTCAGGTTGATATTCAAGTTCGGGATACCGGTAAATGGGTCCTGGAAAAGTCTGTAAATATTCAAGTAATATTCAAGTTCGGGATGGTCCTGGAAAAGTCTGTAAATATTCAAGAATATGCAGAAATATTCGGCACCAGCATGTTAAGGCTCTCAGGATTGTTTTCTTCAGTTTTACAGTGTGTCTGTGTTAGTGTCTTCTTGCCAGGTATTGATATCGGCTGGCCAGGTTGGTTTGGCTTAGATTCTCTCGTTTAAATTGGTTCTGTTGGTCTTGCAACAGTGATCCCTGGTTCTGATTGGGTTGACTTGGATTCTCTGGTGTGACTGAACAGGTGTGCTGCGGCCTGCAAGCCCTCTACTGCCCTGCCCTCCAAAGTTTTCCCAACACCTGGAGAGGCTTTTCCTTCTCTCTCGGGTAGCCCCCCCCCACCACCACCACCACCTGACCTTTGTAGGAATTGCCCGCTGGGAGGATCAGGACTCCCAGCTTCCCTTCCAAGTGCTGAGGCCTTGCCTCTGTATCTCCCGCAGCCCAGCACCTGGTCACCACGGGCATAGTTTATGCCAGAAGAATAGCCACTTGCCAACTGCCTGCCTACCCCAACGCTTCTTTTAAAACAGCGTGTACAAGATGGTGGAGGACTATGTGGTACAGAGAACCGCTACCAGCATCAAAAGTTATAAAGTATTTATTAAAAAGAAAATGTTCACAAGCATTCTTTTAGCACAGCATCAGACTGAGCAAGGGATTAAAAAGAAATGGGTAAAACCCAACTCCTCTGTCCCTAGCATATAAAAGCTCCATTTTATGAAGTTACAGATCTCTACAGTGTGACAATTACCTTGAAGTTTTTTCCAGCTCTCCAGGCCAGCACATGGCTGCCTCCTCCAAACCTCGCCTAAGAGTTCTGCCTGCTCTGATGGACTCTGCACCAAAGAGTACTTTGTCCTTGCTTCCCTGTTTTATCATTTCTCTTTTCCCCACCCACTGATCAGGTCAGGCCAGGGCAAAGAGGCTTTTCCTGGTGATTCTTTCTGGAGTTCTTTTCTGAAGTTTCTCTAGTATTTAATTCCTCCAAATCTCTGTTCCCTGCTTGGAGAAGAGGGGAAAACTTGACTCACCCATTATCTCTCCTGCTAAATCTATTAGCGTTTGCAAGAAGATAAGCTGGAAAGCAATTGGACTGGCTTCCCCCCTTCCTGCCTGTTCTCTGCCCGGGCGGGGGACTTTTAAACTCAGAGTGAAGGTTTTGCTCATTTGAAACTTCCAAGGTAAAAAATATGTATTTCCTCACATCTGGTTTCACACTGGTTATGCTGAGCTTGCCACATTTCCAGGGGGTCTACTGGGATTCTCTGGTTTGATGCTGGTTTTATTGGGCTTGTCGGCTTTGTTTACATTGGGATGCTTTAGGGCAGTGGTTGTTTGGGTGATTGAGAAGGAAGGAACCACCCAATGAATTCAAATACCGATATGGTATTGGGGAGATGAAATGACCTGAAATACCAGTATTTATGTCCTTCCTAAAATCCAAATCCAAAAAATACAAAATTATTTTTCAGGTGTCCATCCCTAAATCTTTGCTTGCTTTTGTGCTTAAAAACCTGGTTGGTTTACAGGGTTTTTTTGCATTACAAAAACCCTGTTAATATATTTATAAGTAGTTCTTTGTTTCCTTGAGTGTTTGAAAATCTGAGTGCATGCCTGCAGAAAACATCAGCACAAAAATGATATGAGAGACAACAAAGAAACCTTAAAGAAACTTCTGAATGGTGACTGGTCAACAATACTGTGAAAAGGCTTGGAGGGGGGAAAAAGCCCTGTAGTCAGGATCCCAAGCTGCAGCAAAAACCCATGTGGATAAGTGTTCTTAAGCCACTTAATCGGGTACCCTATAGGCCAGCCACCCAAAACACTTCACAGGGATATTATAGTATTGGGAAAAGGTGTAGAAAAGGGCAACTAAAGGGGATGGCACACCTTCCCTATGAAGAAAGGCTAAAGAGGTTAGGGCTCTTTGGCTTGGAGAAACAATGACTGAGGGGTAATATGATATAATTATGCATGGGATAGAGAAGGTAGAGGAAGAAGTGCTTTTCTCCCTTTCTCACAATAGAAGAACCCGTGAGCATTCAATGAAATTGCTGAGCAGATGGGTTAGAACAGATAAAAGGAAGTACTTCTTCACCCAAAGAGTAATTCACACGTGGAATTCACTGCCATAGGAAGTGGTGGCGGCTACAGGCATAGACAGCTTCAACAGGGGATTGGATAAAAATACAGAGCAGAGGTCCATCAGGGGTTATTAGCGACTATGTACAGAGATGTATACTGTTGGTGCTTGGGGGACAACAGTGGGAGGGCTTTGAGAGTTCTGGCCCCACTGGAGGACCTCCTGATGGCACCTGGGTTTTGGCCGCTGTGTGACACAGAATGTTGGACTGGATGGGCCATTGGCCTGATCCAGCATGGCTTCTCTTATGTTCTTAGAGTTGTTGCAAGGATATCATGGATGGAAGAACCATGTAACCCTAAGGTCCTTGGTGAAAGAGTGAGATAATGTAATAAATAAGTCAGTCACAAAGGGCTCACCAGAGCAGGTGGAGTTGGACTCATCTTCATTGTTCCCACAGTCATTGTCCCCGTCACACAGCCAGCGGTTGGGAATGCAGCGATTGTTCTCGCACTTGAAACGGTCCGAGGGGCAGGTGTGCTGATCTGGAGTTTGGGAAAGAGAAAGAAAAGTGTCTTCAGACCTCAGAGTACAAGACCCTTCTTTCTCCACCAATGCATTAGTGTACTCTGAAACTGAGTCACAACTATATTCCTTCCCTGGCAATTAGGAAGCTGAGGCACAGATATGGGAATCATTCTTCCCATGGTGAAAACCAGGACTGTGTATACTATGCCAAAATAATCAACTTTGACAATGAGAGAACTTAAAAATCTATGGGATCTGACTAAACTGACTTAGCTTGACATAATGCAGTCTGCTTTGACTGCTCAGGTTTTTATTTATTTAAAGCATAATTACTGAAAGTATTTGCAGTGTGCCTTTCTCCTGATCTGCCCTAGATCAAAAGTGGGTAACAACAATAATATGAAATACAATAAAACTACATTCAATTGTAATATTCAGAAGTCTACCCCATGTTTTACTATAATTCCAGGGTACAGGAATCTGGAGTAGTTCCCAGACACGTTTTACTTATGACTCTAGATAGGCTTAGGGTTGCCTGGAGAAAAATGTCCTGTCCCTTAACAGAGGATTAATAGAGGAGTAATGGAATGTTATTTATCAGATGCTGTTTTCCCCCTCCATGCCATGAAAAGCTTCCACTGGCCATTTAAACATATTAAGTCCCTGTTAAAGAGACGGGACATTTTTCTCCAGGCCTGCTGGAGACTGGCTGGATCAAGGCAAGCTGCTATGGTGAACTTGGATAACCTTTGTTCGTTTTTATTTTGTACTGTTTGCTTTTTAATAAAGTTATACTCTGTGTACCTAAAAACACTCCCAGCATGTTCCTTAGTGACAGCAGCTCACAACAGGCACAGAGTTAAAAACAAGATAGGTAGCCGTGTTAGTCTGTCTGTAGCAGTAGAAAAGAGCAAGAGTCCAGTAGCACCTTAAAGACTAACAAAATTTCTGGCAGGGCAGGAACTTTCATGATATCTGAAGAAGTGAACAGTGACTCATGAAAGCCTATACCCTGCCACATATTTTGTTAGTATCTGATGAACTAAGCACAGTAAGAATGGGGAAACCAGGAGGGTGGTGGGAAACAGAATCTACAACACTGTGAAATGACTTTTAAACCTTTTTATCCCAGTGTCTTCACTCTGGGGGAATAGTGAAAGAAGGAAAACTGAAAATGGCCGGTGTTGCTCAAAACTCAGATACTGAGGAAAGCAAGGCAATTCAAGAAAACCTTACTTCCTCACAAAAATCTCTAACTGACCTCTTAGCTATTAAAAGGAGGAAATAAAAATGGCAGAGACAGCGTCCACCATTGATGAAGCCATGGGAATTAAGCCTAACTAACCAAGTATCATCCACTGCCACCAACGAATCTTGTAGAGTACCTCCTGCAGAATGGGTTAGTACATTCAGCACTCTTTACCAGGTTACCGCTTCAACACTCTGCTTTTATACCATTCTGCTGCTTTGCCACATGCTATCTAGCAAATGCACTCATGTACACTCGGGGAATGAATGGATCTATAGCTACCCTTTCCTCACAGTCCTCCTTTCAGAAATGTGATTGAATCAGGTGTGACATGGGTACAGAGATCACACTACCAGCATGCAAATTACAGAGACTTTAAAACAAGAATAAAAGCACACACATAGTTTTATACACAGAAGAATGGAACAAGGATTAAAAGAAAATTACAAGAAATCCTCTCATCCTGGTCTTGTCGAGTAGCCCCGCCATGGTGTTTTTGTCCTGACTCTGGAATGTGTAATGCTCTGCAGCTGCTTCTCGCTTCTGCCTCTCATCTAGCCATTGGCCTTGAGTGCTCATGGCTTCGGCACAAAGCGTCTGTTGCTGCCCGCTCACCTCTGAACTGTTAAACAGTTTCCCACCTTCCGCATTAATTGCTTATTGGCTCCTAGGTGTCAGGGGGTGTTGTATGAACCCACTATAATTACTATTGCCATTTTGTATGCCTCATTCCTGACTCAAAGAGGCTAAGTTGACTTCACCTTACTCTGATCAATAAAGCTGAACCTGTTTAAGGACCTGCTGTTGATGCTGAGTTATTGAAGTACCTGACAGGTCTAAACAAGCCCCCCACCCAACCAAATGGAGACTTTAGGATAGGCAAGTAATTCGTGAAGCTGCAGCAGTTATAGTTCATCCATGACCTTGGACCATTGTCTGGGGTTTTGTCCCATTGTTAGCAACTGCTGCTCAAGACAGAATCCATGGGGCCTTCCTAGGAAGGCTTACAGCAACACAGAGTATAAAAGGCAAAAAGAGCAAGAGAGCTTCTTCCTGCTTGACCTTCCTCTTCAGGTCCTTCTTTCTCTTTCTTTTTCAAAGGAAGGAATACAGCATCTTTTGGGTTTCCCTCCTCTCTGTCCCCTAGGTGTGATTTTTTGGTCTTAGGTGTGACCTGGCTGTCTATTGTCCTTCTGCTGGCTAGGGCCATTTACACTTGTAAGGCACTAAATTGCTCTCTGCCTGTAAGAAGTCTCCTTCCCCTTTAGCAACTACACCAATACTGAAATTTAAAAGAATTGATTGGCAATTTGCAGCCATGCATTCTTCAAATCTTGGGGGAACTGCTCTTCTTCTATCCAAGAAAATTCCTTTAGGTATTTCTGATTTTAAGACTGATCCAAAAGGATAATTAAGGGGAAATGTAGAGATATAGCCTAGCCATGGAGACTCTCTGTGTTCCAAATTCTAACCAAGCTGCCTTTATTAAAAAATACCTTACAACTAGTTGAGCAGTTCCTAGATGGCTAGCTCCTTCTAGGTGGTGACTTCAACAGGCTTAAATGCAAAAATACGTAGATAAATAAAACATTAAAGGACAGAAATGCTGAGACTTTCTCTGCCTTTAGTTAAATTGCTTCTTCAATACAGAATAATTTCTGTCCTCCAGAGAACAATCATCCATATTTTTGCTCTTAGGGTACATAACCCCCTTCACTTGTATAGATCTTTATCTTGACCTCTATACCTCTTTTGACAGACATCTCTCAGACATCACCCTGAGGCTATAATCAGATCCTATCAGAGTCTCATGTTTATTACATTCTAAAGAATCGGACGGTTTGGGACCCGAATGGAAACTTAACAGCTTCTTATAACTAAATAATGCTGTCTCGGAGGTGCTTGGCAATGAGACTCTGCAGTACTTTAAAAATAATTTGGACTGCGAAGACTCCCTCTTAAAGGTTTGGGATTTATTTAAAGCTGTGAATTGCAACTAGTGAACTTAGTGAAGCCACAACTGTTAGGAGGCTAGGAACCTGTTACAAACTACACGATTCTTCCACGGGGCCTTGCAGCTATATAGTAGCTGCTAGTTCCCAGTGGCAACTCATGAACAAATGCGCAGCAGGGCCTGATTTGGATCAGGAACACTGTGCAAGAGAAGGAGGCAGCTGAAACAGCCTGGGGGCCAGGGAGGAAGGAGGAGTGTTATTTGCTCTGCCGGGAGCCAGCATGTGAATTAAATGCTTGCATATGCTGGCTCCCCACAGAGAAAATAATGCTCCCACCCCCTGCCTCTGGGCTCTTTCAGCTACCAAAAACTGTACAGGAGAGAAGGGAGGAATTCCTCCTCCTTCTCCCATCCAGCATTCCCAATCCACATCAGGCCCGGCTGCGCATTTACTCACAAGTTGCCACCGGGAAGTAGCAGCTACAATATAGTTTCAAGTCCCCATGGCAAACTGGTGCAGTTAAGCTCTAAGGGAGAAAAAGAAAAGGCAATGATGCGTTTCTTGTAGAAATGTATAAAACTCCTCTTATTCCTCAGTTAAGAATACTGTAAAAGAGAAGGGAAGGCTGGAAAAACTATTGGCTAAAATATAATCACAAAAAAATAATAATTCAGGAAGAGTTTTCTTCATCAAAAATACATTTAGGGTCTTCTTTATTTAAAAGGATCTGAGATTGCAAATTAATTTGCAAGCTACTGTACTATGCAACACTATCTCAGAGTCTCCAAACAGTTTTATAATTAAAACATCTTTGCAATAGCACGTTTGGTGAATACAGGTCCAGCATCCTGTTTCACACAGTGGCCAACCAGTTCCTCTGGATGGCCAACAACAGGGCATAGAGGCCAAGACCTTCCCCTAATGTTGCCTCCTGGCTCTGGGATTCAGAAGCTTAGTGCCTCTAAATGTGGAGGTCCCCCTTAGTCACCAAGGCTAGTAGAAGGGGCAATGACTTCAAACTATACCAAACAATTCCTTCCTAGAATCCACATTAAAAATTTGGGATGGCTGGTACAAAATAATGGCCTCAGGCTTCTTTCTACCTAACATTTTCTGGGACAAGATTCTCTCCCCCCCGCCCCAGTTGCACAGTAAAAAACAGAGTACTATTACCAAAATAAAATTTACAAACATTAAATTCCATGTCTCCAATGCCATCGTGACTTGAAAAGAAGAAAATATTCTTTTATTTAGGGAAGGAGCTTTTAAAAACAAGGGGCTGTCTTAAACACAGATAGGAAGGTAACAAAAATGGCAGGGGCTGTTGAGGGGGGCTGCACTCCCACAACCCAGTTGATTGGGGGCCATCCCATCTCTCTTTGCCACAGGCAAAAGAGCCTGCAGCTGGGTGTTGCAGGTTGGAAGCACTGGCTGCTTAACTTTCTTTCCCGGGGCTTTCTGGCTCGGCCAGAGAACGAGGAGGAAGAGTGCGGTCAGCCTACGTTGTCAGTTGGGGAGGGGGCTAGAAGCTGGAAGCAGTCCCTGTGACCCAGCTGACAGGTGTGCTCTCTTCTGCCTTCCTGGCTTGGCCAGAAGGTGCAGAGGGAGAGAGTGGGGAGTCCCTGGGCCACCTGGGCCAGGGCAGTGGACCAGAGGCCATTACAGTATGTAAATTACAAATTTACAGTATGTAAATTACAAATTTACAGTATGTAAATTACAAATTTACAGTATGTAAATTACAAATTTACAGTATGTAAATTACAAATTTACAGTATGTAAATTACAAATTTACAGTATGTAAATTACAAATTTACAGTATGTAAATTACAAATTTACAGTATGTAAATTACAAATTTACAGTATGTAAATTACAAATTTACAGTATGTAAATTACAAATTTACAGTATGTAAATTACAAATTTACAGTATGTAAATTACAAATTTACAGTATGTAAATTACAAATTTACAGTATGTAAATTACAAATTTACAGTATGTAAATTACAAATTTACAGTATGTAAATTACAAATTTACAGTATGTAAATTACAAATTTACAGTATGTAAATTACAAATTTACAGTATGTAAATTACAAATTTACAGTATGTAAATTACAAATTTACAGTATGTAAATTACAAATTTACAGTATGTAAATTACAAATTTACAGTATGTAAATTACAAATTTACAGTATGTAAATTACAAATTTACAGTATGTAAATTACAAATTTATAATGGCAAGAGCTCATATATCTGGAAAATAGACCCAAATACTTGAGAGAACCCAAATACTTGAGAGACAGACCTTGGTTCAGATCATAAAATGTGATCCTTGCTCCCCTTCACTTCACTTGCCATAGATGTACAAGAACCTCAGTTCGTGCAACTGCTTCTCCCACGAACTGCCCTCGAATCAGTTTGGTTTTCACCAAGGTTCATGCGGTTCGTGGGAGAGGTTCGTGGGCCAGACATGCTGGTGCCTAAGGCATCAGGAACCCTTTAAAACCACGCCCGCATGACTCACCATTGAGGTCAGAAGGCATTTAAACGCCTTCTGAGGTGACCCGGGCGAAACGGGCTGCTGCTGTGGAGTGACTCGAGTGAGCTCAGAAGGCATTTAAATAGGCAAAAAGGACATTGACGTGGTATATGATCACAACTGCCAGAATGACATATGCTCAATGTTGGAAACAAGACAAGGTCCCCAAAATTGGGGAATGGATAAAAAAAACTACTTTTCATGGTTGAAATGGATATAATGACATGAATTACAGATTTACAGTATGCACATTACAAATAGACCCAAATACTTGAGAGATAGTCCTTGGTTCAGATCATAAAATGTGATCCTTGCTCCCCTTCACTTCACTTGCCATAGATGTACAAGAACCTCAGTTCGTGCAACTGCTTCTCCCACGAACTGCCCTCGAATCAGTTTGGTTTTCACCAAGGTTCATGCGGTTCGTGGGAGAGGTTCGTGGGCCAGACATGCTGGTGCCTAAGGCATCAGGAACCCTTTAAAACCACGCCGGCATGACTCACCACTGAGGTCAGAAGGCATTTAAATGCCTTCTGAGATGACTTGGGCGAAACGGGCTGCTGCTGTGGAGTGACACGAGTGAGCTCAGAAGGCATTTAAATAAATCTAAGTTTTTTACCTTTTGCAATGTACTTCTTAGGAGACTTATTTACTGCACTCACTATCATACTTCTATGACTGGGCAAAACTCTGCTACATTCACCAAATGTCCCAATATTTATATCCCACTTTTCTGTTCTCACAAGATATGTGCAATGTTCAAAATTAAAAGTTTCAAGACAGATACATACGGCAGAGCTCAGGGGCCTCATCGCTGTTGTCCAGGCAGTCATTGTCCCCGTCGCATTTCCAGCGCTCTTGGATGCAGCGGTTGTTCTTGCAAGCAAACTCCCCAGGCTGGCACTGAGGGGGCGGGATGTAAGATGGGTTGGCTGTCCACAAACGAAACAAAACAAAGAGGCACATCAGGTGCAGACACGTGCCATAGGAATCAGTGGATCGGATCACACCATCGGAAGGCTTCCCCCATGCTGCCTTTCCTCAACCCTGGGAAAGTTGATTCAAAATTGCTCGCTTCTTTTCTTCTGTCAATTTATTTATTTACTTCATCTACACACCCCACCTTTCTCCCCAGGGGGACTCAAAGAGCCTTACATTATTCTCCTCCTCACTGAGCAAACTTCCATGGCAAAGTGGGGAAGAGGCAGAAAGAGCAATCTTGTCCTTTTCCCCTTTTGTACTACAGTCCCTCGATCTGCATAGCTAGTACCCTGAATGGGTCCCATGACCCCAGAAATAAACTTTCCCAGGGTCAGAAATGACTTCAGAGGGTGCGGAGGGGGTGGGTGTGTGTCCATGACCCTGGAAATGACTGGTAAGACTTAACCACTACACCAAACAGAGAGACTGGAAAGATCCACACCCACACCTTCTGCTTCCATTCAGCTGTGAAACCTAAAGCAAAAAGAGCCATTTGCAAACAGAACTGCCACCATAACCCAGCTCCCATACCTTTAACGACAGCTTAAGACACAGAAATTAAGAAGCAGGTGATGCAGCTCCCATCTCCATGTCTCTGTGCCAAAGAAAGCATCACCTGCTAATTTCCACAATTCAGGCTGTAGTTAAGGACGCAGGAACAGAGCCGATAAAAAAGGTAGCAACTCTATTTGCAAATTCTTACTCTGGCTGCCCCTCCAGTTTCACAGATGAAGGAACTGACAGAATATCAAGAGAATGCCAATCCATCCTGGTGTCCAAGAAATTTGCCTTTTGGCACAGAATAGCAGAAGCCAAGCTGAAAATGAAAGAACAGAAGTGGAGCTCTGATAATGATCCAGTTCCTGAAGAGAGGCCAAAACTAGGGACTGGGAGAAGGGTGGATCCCAGATGGAACAGGCTCCTCTAACAAATCGTGGCCTGGCTCCTTTGGGTGACCGGGACAAGAAATGTTTTACAAAACAAACAAAAATGAGGGGGTTTGTGGCTCAGTGTTAGAGTGGCTTCAAGTCCAATCCCAGGCACTGCCAGGTAAAAGGATAAGGCGAAAGGCCTCTGTCTGAAAATCTGGAGAGCCACTGAGTGTCACGGTAGAGAACACTGACTTGTGATAAAAGAACGGTCTGACTCAGTAGTAAGGCAGCTGGCATCCTATGTTGTTCAAGGAGGGATGACAAAATATCAGGAGGCATTTTGCCTACCCACCTTGTCTTCCAGGCCTGCCAGGAGGTCACAATGCACATACAACAGCCCTGACCTGGGTAGCCCAGGCAAGCCTGATCTCATCAGATGTCAGAAGCTAAGCAGAGCTGACCGTGGCAAGTACTTGGAAGGGTGACCTCCAAAGAATACCAGGAGTCACCAGCAGGGGTCGTTTCGTAGAAAAAGAGCTAGTGGAACTCATTAGCATATGCCACACCCCCTGACATCACCGGAAGTGTGTCATAAGGCCACACCCACCACTCAGTTAGTCTTAGTCTTAAAGGTTAGTCTTAAAGGTGCTATTTGTTAGTCTTAAAGGTGCTATTTGAACTCTTGGACTATTTTGCAGCAACAGACTAACACAGCTACCTCGGGGAAGCTCCTGGATGGGGCTGGGAGTCCTTGCGGAGGCCACGTGGAGTGGCCTCGGCCAGGCAGAGGGGGAGGACGCCAACTTACCCTCCTGCTTCTTCCTCCTTCTGCAACAGAATGAGGCTGGAAGAAGGGGGCGGCCGGAAGAAGGGGCGGGGCTTCGTCGTGTGCCCTGCCCCCCTGCACCTCACCCGGGGGAACAGCGATCCCCCACAAACCCCCCCGAAATGACCTCTGGTCACCAGAGGTCTCTATGACACACACACACATACACACAAATGCAAAAATACCCCCCAAAAAAATGCACAACCTATCATTCTGTTTCTCACCGTAGTCAGTAGCCAATATTTTAGAAGGCATAGAATATAAGCAAATCCAACAGGCACAAGGGAAAGGGTAGCAGGTTATATCAGGCACAGACTGTGGGGTGGACCCAGCATAGAATTTCCTCTTGTGAAGGACCTCCTGTGCAAGCAGAAATGCAACAAAAAGACCACGGTAGCCACTTGTGGTAAGCCACATTTATAGTGTTCTCCATTTGCATTTCCACTTTGTGAGATCTTGGGCAACCAATTTCTGGCCAATACAACATAGAGACGAAAGTGCTTGGGGTTGCACACAATGCTGTGTATGCAGAATTACAATAAGTCCATTTTTTTTCCACCGGATCAATGGATCCAAGCCTGTATGATAAGCCTACCTGCTACTCCAGGGAAATGAAGGGATAACTGATGATCTGGCCTAGTCTCACAGTTTAGGTCTCTTACCCTCAAACACACAGAAATGAAGATGTAACCCCTGATTCTTCCAGGCTGTGAGAACTCTAGGTCTTGTCCACTTAAATATGAAAAGCAAGTCCAATGAAATGACAATTGGCCTCATCTATGGGTGATGGAGAACTGGTCAGAAGACACTTTCAAAGTGAAACACATGCAGTGGTCTAGCTAATCTTACTGCTGGTCACGACGGCTCTGCGACAGGCTGATCTGTCTCTCTGGAGGCCTTTGCCCAACGCCCAATTGTCTGATACTGTGGGGGGAAAGCAGCTTTGTCTGCCATTTCCAGGATACAGAAAGGACTGCTAGAAGAAGCCTTCAAACCCTAAGCAATGGTGACCCTCTAACACTTGCTCCAGCCACAGATGTACCTTGACAGGTGACAGAATCCGGTCCCAAAATCTGGTCCTCTGCACAGGCACACTGTCTGCTTTTGGGAATGGCCAGGCAAAGGCTGCTGCAACCTCCGTTGTTCACTCGGCAGCTGTTGGAGCCAACTGCAAAAAAAGGAGAAGGAATTAGAAGAGTAAGACAACAGTTGTGCAAGGAAGGCAGACTGTCCTTTGATGGTACTCAGGAGGAGCAGGAGGAAATGGGGGTTTATTCTGTGTTACAAAATTAAGTTCAGAAGGACCAGGAACTATTTCAGGGAGAAATAAGAATGGACTGTGGTTTTCTTTGGGTCTCCCCTTTCAATTCTGTGCTCTAATTAAGTCGTTCCTGATCCCTGTTTGCCACAAAACAACGCCTAAATATTTAAGATCAGCACAAACTCCCAAGGTAGGAAATTTCTGATTCTCTTTGCCTCAAAATATAAAGTATTTTAATTCCAGGGACGTTTAATGTACACAGAACTGGCTGGTTCCTTGTAGAACCTCTTCCTCTGAAAGCTTTATTTGATGTTTTTCTCAGTGAACTGCCAATTTCAAGTGTCCCCCCCCCCCATATTTTTTATTTATTTATCCTACTTTCCACCCTTTACGGAGCCCTAGCCACATGGGATCGCTTGACCTCTGAATGGATCCTGTGCAGTGTTCCCTCTAAGCTGAGTTAGTGTGAGCTAGCTCACAGTTTTTTAGCCTCCAGCTCACAGATTTTTGTCTTAGCTCAGGAAGGATGGCTCCAGAGCAAACTCATTTATGCAGCAGCCAAATTGCCCGCTCTCAACTTTAATGCCAGTAGCTCACAAAGTAGAATCTTTGCTCACAAGACTCCACAGCTTAGATGGAGCATTGACCCTGTGTCGCTGGAAAACATGGCTTCCAGTCTGGATACCCCATATAGAGGATTCACTGATGTGGTATAGCTATGCCTTCTCTCAAGCTGGGGAAGCTTCAGTTGGGGTGGGGGGGAGTGTGTGGTTCAGCAAAGAAAGCAGCTGCCTTGCAAACACCAAATCCCTTGAAGTTTTTGGAGGCAGATTTGTTCCCATCGTGCACACTCTGCACGTTAGCGCACTACAGCATGGAAACATGTCAGCTTGTTAAAAGCTAGAGCGCATATTGTGGTTTGCCACATTTAGGCAGTTGCGCACGTGTTTCGCTCCAGGTGGTTTCAAAGCTAGCTCTAGTTGGAAATACTTCGCATCTCTCAGTGCAGCAGCCAGGGGATAAAACATCATTTGCGCACAAACCGCAATCTTCCAAAGGGCAATGAACAATTTGGCCTCTTCTCGAGATGAGGCATCACCTAGTGGTATAGTCTTTCTCAGGGGAGGTCTTAATAATTCTGCGGCCCAGGGCAAAAGTCTAGGATGGGGCTGCAGAATCACTGCCAGCTCCCCTGCTGGTTGTCTACTCCTCCCCACAACTGGGGCCAAGCAAGGGTCTGTCCTTGCCTTGTGTGAGGTGTTGGGAGCTGCCCATGTGGCATCAGTGGCCCAAGCCCCAGTGTCACTGTCATCACTGTCGAGCTGGCAGCTGCGGCCCTGAATGGGGCGGCTATGAACCGTCTCTGCCGTGGAGCGGGCAGCCCGAGCCACAAATATGGTGGGCACAAGAGACAGCAGGAGCCCCTACCCTTCTTCTTCTCCAGTTGCCCACCGATTAAGACCATCCTGTCCTGTTCACATTGCTGTTTATGATCTTTTCCCAGTCCCCTACAGTTCTGGATACCGTCTGGACACTGGAGTTTCTTAGGGTAATCGTTTCATAATGGGTGGGTTCGGTTGATCTGCTATTGCTAGTTATTGTTTTACTGTTTTTATTGCTTGTTGATTCCGTGTTGTGTGAGCTGCCCTGAGCCCATTTTGGGGGCTGTGTTGTGAGCTGCCCTGAGCCCATTTTGGGGGGTAGGGCGGGGTATAAATTTAATAAATAAATACATACATACATAAATAATCCTGAGCAGCATGCCGGACCGTGAAGGGACATGCTACTAAGAGAACTGACAGATATGAAGCCCAGGCTGTACCCTGCAAGCCATAGGCAGCTGGCCCCTAAAGGCCACTCCTGAGACGCATCCCTTTCGATTTCCTTCCTTTACACAGATGCTCTTCACATCATTCTCAACTCACTGGATTCAGCTTCAGCATGCTTTAAGCATGCTTATCTCTTGAGTTTCAACATCTTCTCCAATTGCTGTGTAACAGCCATACTCTTCATGAGTTAAACAATCAAAGCCAAAAATCCCCTCCCTGGCAGTCTTTAAGCAGCGGCTGGACAAACACTGGTCAGGGATGCTCTAGGCTGACCCTGCATTGAGCAGGGGGTTGGACTAGAGGGCCTGTCTGGCCCCTTCCAACTCTGTGATCCTATGATTCTATGCACTTTGAAACAGGGCTCTGTGCTTTGTGTGAAAACCTAGGGCTCCACTGTTCAAAAACTGCCTTTAAGTGCAGCCCTGATGTCACACCAATGCCTGGGAGACCCAGAGATCCCAGATTCAAAATCTGCATAGTGTGCCCTGGCACTAAGGGCACTAAGCGCACGGTGGCTGAGCCTCAAGGACAAGGCCACACCTATCTTGCCACGCACCTTGTTGTTGCTGCGCATCATACATGCGGATCTCAAAGATTGGTGGGCGCTCGTTGCGGAGCAGTGTGACAGCCTTGGTGACCTGGTCCAGCCGATAGATGCTCCCACTCCGGTACTCGGTCCAGAAGAGGAACTTGCCATAGTGGCATAGTCCAAAGGCATGATTCAACTCATTACCATCATAGACAATCTGCATGGAGAGAAAGAGAGACACACAAACATACACAGAGGACCTTTCTATATGCCGTAACTCACCCAAGGGTAGCCAACAAAAAACTGTCCAAATGTCTTTCCAGGCATTACATTTCATACTTTTGTTGTGACGGGATTCCCACCTGCTTCCACAAGGAAGTTCCTCTCCGTTTTGGATTTGGAGCATGCACAAGACGTCACGCTCTTAATTTTCCTGTCCATGGCGCCGTTCATGACCTTTTCCCAGTGCCCTACTGTCCTGGATACTACTTGGGCACTGGAATTTCTTAGGGTAATTATTTCATAAGGCATGGGTCTCAGTTTTACCTGCTATTGATATTTACTGTTTTATTGTTTTTATTGTTTGTTGATTTTATGCTGTGAGCCTCCCTGAGCCCATTTTTGGGGTAAGACGGGGTATAAATTTAATAAATATATGAATAATTGTCCTTTCCTTGCCCTTAGTATGCTCTGGTCCCAGTGTGCTTGGGTACATTCTAAGAATATTATCATACTCTTATTATAGGAACCTCACAACCATTTCCCCACTGTGCCACCAGGGGGCTTTTTTGAGGGATTTTTTAAAAAGGGGTAATTGTTATAGCGCTATAACGCTATGTTCTCCAGTGGTATTGGGTGAGAGGAGCACATGGGAAATGGTGGCCATGGGGGACCGCTGGAGGAAAGTGTGCAGAAAACTCATACATGGACGCTCCGTTGCCAAGGCGCACAGCTTTGCTGGAGATGAAAATAAAACAGAGAATCTTTGCCGTGTGGAAGCAACCCCTGTGTACCATTGTTCACACTGCTCACCTGTGTCCCTGCTCCAGCACTCAGGTGAATAAATACCTTACCAATTTTAAGCACGCTTTACAGACACAGACTTTTTCTTCCTTGGCAAGACAGAACACTTCTTTAATTACACCTCCAATAATTAAAAATGCTAAATTTGCATCCCTCTGCATCTCCCTGTAGCCAGCCTATCACAACTCCTTTTGTGGGGACACGGACAGCCACTACTGCTGTTGGTAAAGCACAGAGTGGAATCAACATTACCCTCTTAGGAAAAGATCATCTTCTGGCATCAGGCCCAAAGACGGGGAGAAGGAATAAACGTAGCTCATTCACAGTCAGCCCAGAAACCCAGGGCCATCAGAAATGTATGCCCGGTATAAAATCGCCTGGCAAGGTACTGGAGTGGGCTGGCAGATGTAAGGTAATTGAAGATAATCTAACAGCATTATTTTTCAAGCGGTGAGTTGTCAGTGCCTTTTGTGAGCATCGCTACAAATCGTATCAATCAACCGCAGCTTTCCAAGCAAAGACAAGCGTTTGCTAAATGCATCCCAATTAATGAGCACAGTAGGCAAGAAAATGTTAATAGAATAATTGGACATAATGAACAATAGAGTGAACATACATCAACCAGTGACATTCTAGTGAAGAAGCTCTCTGCATTACACAGTTAAGGCAACATATTACAACGCTCTGCACTGACTCAATTAAAAGCAGATTAGCGAAGTGTTCTTTTAACAGTTGTAATGTGCAATGTTCAGTATTTGTTTTCTGCTTGCAAGCTGATGATGTATTCGTTTATTACTATCCATGGCCAACTATTCACTTATTTTCTCTCACACACAATGATCTGTACGAACCTAAAGGGGTGTCCTGGAGAATACAATGGTTTTATGATAGGCATTATTTTTGAATTTAGTTTTTAATGCAGATTTTTAAATGCAATATCGTATGTTTCATTGTTTCTTTAATGAACATGGATTGCCCTCCAAACACCCTGGATGTACAATCAGCAGCAAAAGGAGCTTGTTTTTACCATCTGTCTTAGTATAATACAATCAAAAACAGAATTTAAAAAGAGAGGTTTTCAAGATTTGTTAATCTTTTCCATCTGTTGCAATATGCTTCCCCCCCCCCTTCTCTTGCACTCACACTGCCCGGTCAGGAAGGTTCCCAAACTTCTGTTATTCCACAGAATGCGCAAAACAGAATTGTTCAGGAGGGACTGGTGTAGCAGTATAATGGAATGTTCCAGGAGGGTGCTTTTAGAAGGGAACAGGATTGTAGTTTATTGCAATGTTTGATGCACATATCTTTGTGCTTTTATTGCACTGTCTTCTACTTTTGTAATCCATTCTCTGCATTGTTTATGGTATGTCTTGCCTTAGGCCAGGGGTCCCCAACCTTTTCGAGCCCATGGGCACCTTTCAAAATCTGACACAGGGTGGTGGGCGCAAGCACAAAACGGCTGTGATAGGAAGCACTCAAAGAGGAAGCCCAAGTGTAGGGCAGAAGGGGGTAATATAAGAATATACTGGGAAAGAGGACTGAGAGAGAATAAAACCAGCACTTCAGTGGAAATTGCCACTGAAACGATGTCATTTTAATCTGCCAAGCCAATCAGAAGCCTAGCTGTGCCCCTTTCTAAAACTCCTTGGTGGGTACCAGGAAAGGTGTTGGTGCTTGCCATGGTGCCAGTGGGCACCATGTTGGGGACCTCCACCTTAGGCAGGGTGTTTTTTTTTGCATTTTGTACTAATTTATGTCAATCTAGTCTTATTGCATTGTTTACTGGATGTCTTATGCTGTCTGAATGAATTGTCTTTCGCAAAGAAGGCGGGCTACAAATGAAATTAAATGAGTAAAAACCTGTTCATTATATATCTTTGAGTCTCAGCAAAGAAGGCGGGCTACAAATGAAATGAAATGAGTAAAAACCTGTTCATTATATATCCACAGGGTTGTGGTTTTTTCGGCCTTAGAAACGAACACAAAGAATACAGGCAGGTGCGAGTGAGGGAGATGTTATCATCACTGACCTTGCGTTCTGTGCCGTTCAGCAAAACCATCTCAATCCGGTCGTAAAATGCATCCACCCAGTACAGCACCTTTGCCGGAATATCCAGACTCAGTCCGTTGGGCCACAGGACTGTCTTGGAAGTGATAAAGACGTTCCGGTTGGTGCCATCCATCCAAGCCCTTTCTATCTTCCCCCTCTTGCTATCTTTTGGGTCTTCCTCCCAATCAGTCCAGTACATCCACCTGAAAGATAAGTTGCAGTGTTCATTTATTCTATTATTATGTTCAGTGACTCGGAACAATGAATCCCCCCAGGGCTGAATAGGGACAAAGGGTTCTTATCTCACTATGGATGCCAGTTTTCTGCCCCTAAGCATTTCTGCCCTGCTCTAACCAAACTGATTACATTTTGCATCGTACCTCTGCATCCCGACTCCTTTCTATGCAGCACTTCTCCCACCTTCAGACTGAGATATAAGGACTCTGAGATCTGCATTCCTACTTCCATCTGACGAAGGGAGCTCTGACTCCCAAAAATTCACATCTCGAAAATCTTGTTGGGTCTCAAAGGTGCTACTAGACTTAAATTAGCAGTTCAATCATCCCGTTAATGTTTTTTTACATATAGTGCTTCCGATGAACTTAAGTAGTGTTATGGACAACAGAATTATTTAGAATAAATACTGGCTGCGGTCACACGGAACATTAGCCACGCTAGTCAGACGGAAGACATGCGGAGTTTTCGGACGCGATCTCACCGGCACATCTGGGAAGCGTAGCACTCCCGTGGCTCAAACGAGGCTTCCCGCCGAAACCGCGCAGCAAAAAACTAGTACCTCGGAGGTACTAGTATCCGGAAACCGCGGGGCAAGGGCGGGCGTCTGATCGCGTTTCCGGTGGCATCCGGCGCCCGCCCATGTTCCCTTCCGTGCGAC
>NW_015164710.1:314788-326292 GCF_001447785.1 Gekko japonicus | reverse complement strand
TGGATGCGCAAAAGCACCCTACAGAGCATGCGCAGTCGTGCTGTACAGACAAAAACTATCCGGTTTGCCGAACCGCGCGCTTCGTTTTTGCGCGTGGGAGTGTCCTGCGATCGGCGCCTCTCCCTTCCCACGGGACCTCCACGGTACCTCCACGGGAGGTCTGGTCAGGTAACTGCGCCTTAGTTTGCCCCGGGGCAATCTGCCACGCTTCCCCCCCCCCCGCGGTTTCCTGCCCGTGTGACCGGGGCCACTGTCCCCTAAAGGGCACCTTTCTTTCTTTAAACTTTTTACAGTTTATAATTATTTATTTAAGATTTTCCAAATAACAACAGGAAGGGAGGGGGGTTGAAATTAACCAGTAACCAGTAAAACACAGTAGTATAATTTATGTGTATTCTAATAAATACAAAAATCTACATTTTTTTCTATTATAAGTTGAAGATATAACCATTGTATTTGTAAGATAAATCATACCCCATGGTGTGTTCACATGCAAATAATTAGTAAATACAAATCAAATGACAATTTTGTGGGGATCTCCTATTTTGTGGTACTTCCTCCACTGTATATTCTAAGAAAGGCAACCATCTATTTAGGAGAATAAATTAGGTTATTTATTACTTCAAGCTGTGAAGAGATCTTTATTTGAGATTAAAAGATCCAATCTTTTTTCGCACTACCTCCTAACAGAAGGCCTATAAAGCTTTTTCCAATATCAGGTAATTAAAAATTTTGCTGCAAATAGCAGTATTGCTATTAATTCCCTTACCAGAGTATGAAGGTTTCACTTATCAAAGTATTCTAATAAGAGAAGTACTGTAGTAACATGGTACCTTAATTAACTCTATGTGCGTCAAGATCTTATCCCAAAATGAGTTGTCTTTCAACCATAACCGCCAGCCATGATGAAAATTGGCTGGAATACCACAGTCCTTAAGGTACATATATCTTTTATTTAGTACACTTTAATCCCAGCTATCGCACAATTGCACTCATATCACACGCTAGCAAGGTCATGCTCAAGATCCTACAAGCTAGGCTTCAAACAGTACGTGGATAGAGAACTGCCAGAAGTACAAGCTGGGTTTCGAAGAGGTAGAGGAACTGGAGATCAAATTGCCAACATTCGCTGGATTATGGAGAAAGCAAGAGACTAACAGAAAAACATCTACTTCTGTTTCATTGACTAGGCTAAAGCCTTTGACTGTGTGCATCACAACAAACTATGGCAGGTCCTTAAAGAGATGGGAGTACCAGACCACATGTCTCTTGAGAAACCTGTATAAGGGTCAAGAAGCGACAGTTAGAACCGGATATGGAACAACTGATTGGTTCAGCATAGGAAAAGGAGTACGACAAGGATGTATATTGTCACCTTGCTTATTTAATATATATGCAGAGTACATCATGTGAAATGCTGGCCTGGATGAATCACAAGTGGGAATTAAGATTGCTGGGGAAAAGATCAACAACCTCAGATATGCAGACGATACTACTCTAATGGCAGAAAGTGAAGAGGATCTGAAGAGCCTCTTGCTCAGAGTGAAAGAGGAGAGCGCAAAAGTGGGCTTGAAGCTCAACATCAAAAAAACTAAGATTATGGCATCCGGCCCCATCACTCCTTGGCAAATAGAAGGGGAAGTCGTGGAAGTGGTGACAGACTTCACGTTCCTGGGATCCCAGATCACCGCAGACTGTGACAGCAGCCATGAAATTAAAAGACGCCTGCTCCTTGGGAGGAAAGCGATGGCGAACCTAAACAGCATGATAAAAAGTAGAGACATCACCCTGCCAACAAAAGTCCGCATGGTCAAAGCAATGGTATTCCCAGTAGTCATGTATGGCTGTGAGAGTTGGACTATAAGGAAGGCCGAGCGCCGAAGAATAGATTCTTTTGAACTATGGTGCTGGAGGAGACTCTTGAGAGTCCCTTGGACTGCAAGAAGAACAAATCAGTCAATCCTCAAAGAAATCAACCCTGACTGTTCCCTGGAAGGCCGGATACTGAAGCTGAAGCTCAAATACTTTGGCCACCAAATGAGAAGGGAGCACTCACTGGAGAAGACCCTGATGCTGGGAAAGATTGAAGGTCAAAGAAGACGGGGACGGCAAAGGATGAGATGGTTAGACAGTGTCATAGATGCAACGAACATGAAATTGAGCAAACTTCAGAGGACGGCGGAAAACAGGAGGGCCTGGCGAGATCTTGTCCATGGGGTCGCGAAGAGTCGGACTCGACTGTCCGACTGAACAACAACAAAAATCCCAGCTTTTCCTCCAAACAGCTCACGACAATATAAATTGTTCTCCCTTTTGTTTTATCGTTGCAACAACCCTACAATAATAGGTTAAAAAGGTAAAGGTAAAGGTTTCCCTTGCTTGAAAGCCAGTCGAATCCGACTCTAGGGGTGCGGTGCTCATCTCCGTTTACAAGCTGAAGAGCCAGAACTGTCAGAAGACATCTCCGTGGTCATGTGGCCAGCATGACTAGATGCCGAGGCACACAGAACGCTGTTACCTTCCCACCGAAGTGGTACCTATTTATCTACTTGCAATTTCTTGCTTTCGAACTGCTAGGTTGGCAGGAGCTGGGACCAGAGATGGGAGCTCACTCCATCAGGTGGCACTATAATCTCAAACTTCAGCGTAATTAACCACTGAGCCACCACAGTCAGTTAGGGCCTGGCAACTCTACCGTAAGGGAGGTTAGGCTGAGAATGATCTCTGCAGGCTACAGAATGGGTTGTAATTCCAGGAGAACTCCACACCCCAGCTGGTAGCTGGTAATTCTCCTGTGTGCACCAGGCCTCCCAAAGCATGGCACGGCAGCCTGACAGAGAGAATTTTAAGCTAGATAGGCAGGCATACAGCTGGAGGAAGGACCTCCAAGTTGAGAAACACTGACTTGCTTGAGGCGATGGAAATTCTTAAGGGGATTATAATGCAAATTCCGTGGGGTGAATTTTTGTTTTTAGACCTGAGGACAGTTTGCATCAACCCGACTGAGGTTCTGTTTATTTTTTAGTGTGCTTTATTTTTCCTGATCTTTCCTCTAAAGAACATAAGGCAGCATATAGCCACAATAAAGAGAATTTAGTCCGTTTTACCTAAACCCGTTAAGGCACAGTAAGTATATGGAACAGAATGGTCTCCAGAGAGCACAAATTCAACCTGTAATTTATAACGGCCATAACTTTTAAGGTGTTACAAGAAAATTCTTGATAGGCACAGATTTTTCTCGTCAACCATGAAATCTTAATACCGTGCTTTTTCTCTAAAAAGATTCAGACTCTGAATATATGACAGTCCCCAGATTCCATGCTTGAACCAGGCTGACATTTAAGAGCCAGTGTGCTAGAGGGGCTAGATTCGAATCCAGGATCACTTTAGAGACCAATACGTTTTCACGGTATAAGCTTTTGTGAGCCAAAGCTCCTTTCATCCAGTTTATGATCCTCTTCATTTAGTGTGGTACAGCAGTTAGGAGTGTCAGACGATGATTTGGGAGAACCAGATTCAAATCCCCATTTTTTAATAAAGCCTTGGACTGGTCACTCTTTCTACCTGGAGAAAATGGCAGCTTTTAGAGGGGGGACTCCATGTCCTCTACAAGATTCTCGCTGAGCTTCCTCCCTCCCTTCTCTAAACTCCATTGTGCGCAAGCTGGGATTGGTTGAGATCACCCAGTCCCAACCTGCTAGAGCAGTTTTCCCCAGCCTGTGGGCCGGGACTCAAAAATGGTCCGCGAACCCTCCAAAAGTGGGTTGAGGGGCAGCCCTCCTAATGGCCTTCTCTCCCCTTTCCATTGCTTTCTTTTGTATCTTGGAAATCAAGATCTAACTCTGGACACAGTATCTTCCATGACATTCATCAGTTGGTATTCTTTCTTCGCTGCATATACATGTTGATCAAATAACTCATGTCCTCATGGTTACTAGAGTGAGTTTCTTAGAATCTTGGGGGGGGGGTGTTAAAGGATGTAACAGAGAAGGAGAAAGTGGTCAGAGGCTGGAATGTAACCTCCGTATGAGAAGGCTGCGTATGTCGGAATGCCACTTGTTTTGGGTTCATAATGTGGGCAGCTTTGCCCTTTGTATGATGTTTGTTGGGTTAGGCAGGTCACAAGAGGGAGGGCAGAAAGGGTTGCATCAGTGCTTAGATCTTGTGGCCCTTTTTTACATGCCCAGGGAAATGCCGATTGCCACTTTGGGGTCAGGAAGCAATCCTGGAGGGGTTCTGTCATCTTCTGGGTGCGGAACAATGGTCACTACAGGTGTGGAGGGGGAGGTATTTGTGAATTTCCTGCATTGTGCAGGGGATTGGACTAGATGACCCTGGAGGTCCCTTCCAACTCTATGATTCTCAAAATATATCTGGTTAGCCACTGCAGAGAACGGAATGCTGAACTAGATGGGTGCCAAGGTCACTGTTTGCCCACGGCATCAAAAAACCTTGGGTCAGGCTTGGTTGGGTCACCATACCAAGTAAATTTGGAGGGTGGGATGAGGGGGTTCCAAGGCTCTGCACGTAAGGCTTTTATCTTCCCCTGAAGAACAAGACCGTGCATTGACAGGGACAGGACACTGAGCAAGTAAGGGAATAAAGGGCAGTCTTTGCAGATGGATATTTGGGATCAGGGAAAGAATACCTTGGCCCTCACCTGGATAGCCCAGGCAAGCCCGATCTCGTCAGATCTCGGAAGCTAAGCAGGGTCGACTCTGGCAAGTACTTGGATGGGAGACCTCCAAGGAATACCAGAGGCAGGAGGCGGGGGCAGGCTTTATTCACCCACCTCTCTGAATATCCTCCAGGCCCCCAGTAGGGGTCAGTCACCAGAGGTAGCCAGGTGCACATACACTTACACACACACATTAAAAGTACCAAAAAAATACAGGGAAAGAATAACTTAGTACATTAAAAGTACAAAAAAAAATACAGGGAAAGAATAACTTAGTGTTGGCATTGTCCCTTAGGCGTTCTGGCCTTCTCTTTCCATTGTTCAAAACAGACATCTGGAACTACTAATCTGCACACACCATCAGGGGTTAATCAATCAATTATTGTATGGCATTGTGCGTAGAATAGTCAGGAGATCCTAAAACTGTTTGGCAGACAGAAGTTCTAGCCCTTTTAGCGTTATGCACCACTAGGTGGTGAGCTAGACTTGTTTTTAAGGCAAGAGACATTTCATAGGTGGTTTGCCATTGTCTGACTCTGTGTCACGGCCCTGGTATTTCTTGGAGGTCACCCTTCCAAATACTAGCCAGGGCCGACCCTGCTTAGCTTCCAAGATCTGACAGGATCAGGCTAGCCATGAAATTTGCTGTTCAGAGACACCATTTATATATGGCAGGACTAGATGTTATACCAAATCCATTTGCTTTTTTGTTGTTGTTTTTAAACAAGGGGTACCTGGTGTGTAGTCATAACATGGCTAGAAATTATGAGGTACCAACATGAATGGCCCAAGCTAGCCTGAACTTGTCGGATCTTGAAAGCTAAGCAAGATCAGCTCTGGTTAGTAGTTGGATGAGAGACCACCAAGGAAGCCCATTGTCCCTAGGCAAAGGCAAGCAATGGCAAACCACAACTGAACATCACTTGCCTTGAAAACCCTACAGGGTCGCTGCAAGTTAGCTGCAACTTGACAGCACTTTCCATTAATGACGATGATGATAGCAATACAGTTCTTAACATTCACTGCAGATTTTTTTGGTCATATTTTGATGATAGCGATACAGTTCTT
Organism: Gekko japonicus; assembly: GCF_001447785.1. Classification (NCBI taxonomy): domain Eukaryota; kingdom Metazoa; phylum Chordata; class Lepidosauria; order Squamata; family Gekkonidae; genus Gekko; species Gekko japonicus. Next base: position 320,546 of record NW_015164710.1, on the reverse strand, counting down.
AAAATTCACTGCAGATTTTTTTGGTCATATTTTTGGGAGCTTGTTTTGCAGTTAAAGTAGGCATTTAAATACTGTAGTGAGCTTCTGCATACCAGCTTCTTAGTCCAGCTCAGGTTGATCCTGGTCACTATGGCAAAAGGGACTTGGAAAGAGATCAGACTTTGCAACAACTGACACAGCAGAAGCAAGGAGTCGAGAGGACAAAAAACAGGCTAGAGGAGTTCAAGGAAGAACACTCTCTGCTACAAAATCTCTGACAATGGGTACAGGGCGCTCCTCTCGCCTCCTGGGTAACAGGTTCAGTTCAAATACCGTGCCACTGCTCCCTGCCTTGTATTAATCAATCAGAGTGTGTTTAACTCAATCCTCGGCCTGATAAGCACCACACAAACAGCTATGGACACATGCAGACGGACAGGTCAGTCGGTGTACCAGTATCACCTGAACTCCAGGACCTGGGACTTAAGTAATGAGATTCTTGAACCCTGTTTTGACTTGGTGGGGAAGAAGCACAAAAAAACCGGACTATTGTTACTAGGAGGAAACGGTACAGTTGATGGTGGTAAAGTTTACCCCCCCCTTCTTTGCTCCCACTGTGCTTCTGGAGACAGAGTGCACTGATGAGTGAGTGAGTGCACATTGTAATTCCACCACCCCCTGCTGGGCCTGTCTAGGAGCAGCCCTTGCCTTGCAATCCCGGCAAGGACTGGCAGCCCCAGAGACGCCTGAGTGAAAGCAGACAGGAATCTAGGAGTGAAGTCTTTGGGGATTCAACACGGCAGGAATCAAAGAGAAAAGGGGGAGGAGAGGCACACCCCTGCTGGGTAGAAATTCTGTGACTTCCATCGCAAGGAAGCTGATCACAGAACGGCACGCACGTAAGCATTTAGAAAGCGGGCTAAACCTCCAGACAAATCTGAATCCGGGATGACTCTGCCAGAACCAGGTCACGACCTGGTGACTTACTGGTAGCTTTCACACACCAGCTCCTCTGTGCCAAGCGATGAAAAACTGGCAGTCGATATGGAATGAAATGTTCATGTTGAGATTCTGGGAAAGTGAACCTAAATTCTGCACCGGCACAAGCTGGATTTTGCAACATGCCCCAATTACAAGAATATGCATATGTTGCCCAATTGATTCTGTTCTGGTTAATCTTGGGGGAAAGCAATGAGCCATGCAGGGTACCAAAATCTTATCCCTGAGCCCTGGAAATCCTGCCTGGCTCTTCTCTATAGATGGCTAGAATCCACTGGGAATTACCCATATACTATATCCAGCCTATCATGACAACCAAAAACGATGTAGACTTGCTTTTGAAGAATGAAAACAAGATGCTGATGGTCAAATTCCACTGCCGCACATACACACAGCCAAAGTCATCATCCTCATTTTACCAAGAGAGTATAAACTTCTGTCACTCTCTCACCGTAACATGCAGACAGCCTTATCTGTGCTGCAACATCAATACGCTGTGCATTCCCACCCCCCTGGGGAGGGGCCGTAGCTCAGTGGAAGAGCCTCTGCCTTGCATACAGAAGGCCCCAGGATCAATTCCTGGCACCTCCATTTAAAAGGACCAAGTAGTGGACAATGGGAAAGACCTTTGCCTGAAACCCTGGGGAACCGCTGCCTGAAACCCTGGGGAACCGCTGCCTGAAACCCTGGGGAACCGCTGCCTGAAAAGACTGACTTTGATAGACCAGTGGCCTGACTCAGTATCAGGCCACTTCATGTATTCTCTCTCCTGGCTACTGCTGGCAGTGCCAAGGTGCTGCAGAACACGACGATGTCCTCACAAGGACTGCCGGGAGCCATCCTGGGTTGCCAGGCAGAGATTCCTCTGCCCCTCGTCTCACATTCAGAGGGATACACACAGGATGCTTGATCCAAACAGGTCTGCTGCTGTTGTCTACCCAGCAGCCTATTGATCAGCTCCTACAATTCCCAGAGCACCCCACACACACCGTTTAGCACCTCTTACTTGAGCATGCCTGAAGTTTAGTGTGCGTGGAGGGGGGGGGAGAACTCAACAGAGGGCTGCAGGACAGGCAGTTCCATTCACAGAGGTCCAGCACAGAAAGAAGAAGTAGTAGTAGTAGTAGTAGTAGTAGTAGTAGTAGTAGTAGTAGTAGTAGTGGTGGTGGTGGTAGTGGTGGTGGTGGTGGTGGTGGTGGTGGTGGTGGTGGTGGTTGTGCTGCTGTCAAGTTGCTACCAAGTTGCTACCAACCCATAGGATTTTCAGGGCAAGAGACATTCAGAGGTGGTTTGCCAATGCCTGCACCTGCATAGCAACCCTGGACTTCTTTGGCGGTCTCCCACCCATTTGCTAACCAAGGCCAACCCTGCTTAGCTTCTGAGATCTGACGAGATCGGGCCTGATTGGGCTAGCAAGCACTACAGACACTGAAATCCACATAATTTCATCGCTGCCAATATATATATAATGTAAAGAGAACTTTCAAAACATTTTAACACTGGTGTTCCCACCAGCTGTCAGCAGAAAGCACGGATAGCTGCAGGGCTTCCTGACACTCCCCTCCCCAGAGAAGCCATTTCTGACCCGGGAGAAGTTTGTTTCTGGGGTGGGCCTGCATGGGGGTGACAGCCAGGCAAGTGGAGAGGAGATGGTGGGGAGAGGGTGAAATCACTCCCTCCTGCTTCTTGCATGAGCAGAGCTTTGCTGACAGGAGAGACAGGAGGGAGTGGTGTTGCTTTCTCTCTTTAGCACAGCCTCCGAACATGCACCCACATTACTCCACGGGTTCTGGGACCTCCCAGAAATAAACGTTTCTGGTGCCAGAAATGGCTGCTGGGGAAGAGGAGAGCTGGACAGATCAGGAATACATGAACACATAAAGTTGCCTTATATCGAATCAGGCCACCGGTCCATCAAAATCATTATTGTCTGGCAGCTGCTTTCCAGGACATCAGGCAGAGGACTTTCCCATCACCTACTACTTCGTCCTTTTAGCTCGAGTTTTCCAGGATGGAACCTTGGACCTTTTACATGCCAAGCAGATGCTCTACCACTGAGCCACAGTCCCTCCCCTATCCTTACACGGCCCTCAGAAAATCCTTGCACTGGATCTGCCGCTCACCCCTTTTTGATTTCCTTTTTGGCAGGCTTTCTACTAGATTCTGGTGTTATCCTTCATCTCAGTGAAAACTCGTTTGTCTAGAACCTCTTAAGAACATGAGAGAAGCCACGTTGGATCAGGCCAGTGGCCCATTGTGTCACACCATGGCCAAACCCCAGGTGCCATCAGGAGGTCCACCAGCAGGGCCAGAACTCCAGAAGCCCTCCCGCTGTTGCCCCCCAAGCACCAAGAGAACAAAGCATCACTGCCCCAGACAGAGTGTTCCATCTAGATCTTCTAGCAAATAGCCGCTCATGGACCTCTGCTCCATATGTTTATCCAATCACCTCTTGAAGCTGTCTACACTCTTCACAAACAAAGGATACGGTAAACAATAAATAACTATAAAAATGTGAAAATCAAACAAGCAGTCTTGTTACAACCTAGACTACTTAATTCCTATGGTGCTACAGGGCCCGTTTATCTGTGCTGCAAAGGCCTCGACACAGGACTAATACATTTAAGTAGAGAACTGCTCCACGCCACATTCCAAGCATAAACTAACAGCGCCAACATTCTAAAAAACAGATGGATTTTACTGGAAGCACACAAGGGTGAATGTGGATTTGTCGACTTGTTTATATCTGTGCCCTTGGTCATTTGGAAAAGGCGTAATGTGGCACCTGACAGTTTCGGAGGGGACTGGCTGGCTTTTCGTTAAATGGAAAAACCATTTGTGTTTGTGTAAAGGTGAAGCCCGCCAGGTTTTCAGTTATATTTTGGAGTTTTCTTTGTTTATGAAGACACCCCTTCATAAAGAAGGTCTAACTCAGAGGACCCCAAAGTGGTGGCTACTGACACCTTTTTCAACATCGGCCAAGTATTTTTAGGAAATTGGTGGGGCCAGGTGGAGCATGTGCCCAGTAAGGTTTCTGATTGGCCACTGGAGATTTGATTAGCTGTGCAGATTTTTTAAAAGGTTTCTTTGGCAGCAGCAGCTGCTACTACAGCACCAGGATCTTCACTGTGTTATTGATGTTAAATTGTGGCAAACACTTTGTGACTGGCTCCACCTCCTCAGACAGCCATTTTGTGCCAGCCATTTTGTTGCTGCGCCATACCGTGACAGAATTCCAAATGTGCCCTCAGGCTCAAAAAGGTTGGGAACCCCTGGTCTAACTGAAGAAGGAGATAATGCCAACTCCAAAGGAAGTATGTTAAAAGAGAATATGAGAGGAGATTTTGAGGGATGGATGGACTTTAAAAGTTCGCAAAAGCCTGCCGAAGGGCTTTTACAAGGGAAGTATGTGAAAAGAGTCTGTGAATCCCTACTCTCCCACAGAAACTCCTTAGGTGACCTTGGGCCAATCACACTCCCTCAACCTACTTCAAAGGGTTGTTGTTCTGAAGGAGAGGAGAATAAAGTTGTAAGCTGCTTTGGGTCCCCATTGGGGAACAGAGCAGGGTATCTATCTATCATCTATCTATCCATCCATCAATCCCCTTCACCCATCCATCCATCCATCCCTCCATATGAATAAATAGTTTTTGATATAATCTATTCATATAAAAAATAAAAAGTCCCATGTATAGTACGATGTTGGCAATATGAAATGATGTCTCTGCTGTTTGCCTGTGTTTATAATTTGGCATTTTCAGAGATTAGTCTCTATTGTTCTGTTACAAAAATGAACTGGACATTTGCCTCTAAAAATCCTGAATCAAAAACAAACATTCCAGCCAATCTACCCTGCGTTTGGTCCCGTCCCCTCCATTATGTACTACAATGCAATCTTACATATTTGAATGGTTCGGTCATCCGAGCTCATACAAAGTGCTAATTATGAAATGCGACAGAGTGACATGAAACCATATGGCAGCTGACAACAGAATTAGAAACCTGGCATCGCTGGGCTGTTCTTCCCTAGCCCGCCCGCCCCCATCCAATGGCTGCAAAAAAGCCACCCCACCCATCCTTTCTGGAATAGCACTGCCGCACCCACCCGTTCAAAGGGTCCACCACAATGGCTCGCGGGTGAGTCATCTTTCCTTCAATCAGGGTCTTCCTGGTCTGAGCCGCTTTCTGAAGCCGGGCAACGCTGATGGTCTTCTTGGGGCCATCGTCGGTCCAGTAGAGATTGTTGCCCATCCAGTCCACAGCAATGCCTTCCACATTGTGAATCCCTGTAACGAGTTAATACCAACCAATGCGCTCAGTAAGGCCAAGCCTACCGCCAGAGGGGGACACATCAGACACCAAAGATGGAAGTGAAAGCGACAGGACCATATGAGCGGTGCCAGGCACTCCATTATGCGATCTCTTACTGAAAGAGACAGGGCACGGGGCACGGCAGATACACAAAAGAGGCCGAGAGCGCATCAAAGATGGAGCCGAGCGTTTAGGTAGTATGAAGAAATTTAAAACACATAAAATAATAAAAACCCGTGGAGTGTTCTTCTTTCCAGTACCCACCAGCTAGCCTATAACCCGAAGAGGAATAATGGGCACCACATTTCAAATACTACTGAGGTTCTATCCAAATCCTGTTGAGATTCTAAACAGAACCCTTCTCCCAATAGTCAGAGCACCATGCCGATGGAAAGATGCTCCAGCACCTAATATGTTTTTATTTTTTTATTATTATTTAGATTTATATTCTGCTCTCCCTGCGAACGGG
>NW_015164710.1:302690-314597 GCF_001447785.1 Gekko japonicus | reverse complement strand
CTCAGAGCACATCATAAGTGGATAAAAACATACATGAATAGATATACAGCAATATTTTAAACAATTAAAGAATGCAATTTCAAAACAACTAACAGCGTGTAACCAGAAACACAATTTCAGCTGGAGTGACTGGATCCAGAGATTGTCTTAATCTGGGCCGAATAATGATGACAGGCTTCAGTGAGGGAGGCCGGCTTCATTGGATGCCCTCTGCCTCAACCAAAGGCCTGGCGCAACAGCTCCGTCTTACAGGCCCAACGGAAAGATAATAAGTCCTCCAGGGCCCCAATCTCAAGCAGGAGCTTGTTCCACCAGGCCGGGGCCAGGGTCAGAAAAGCCCTGGCCCTGGTTGAGGCCAGACAGACATCCCTGGGGGCTGGGGACCACCAGGTTGATCAATCGAGCGCAAGGCTCTCCGGGGCACATATGGGGAGAGGCAGTCCCGCAGGTATGTCAGTCCCTGGCCACGCAAGGCTTTGAAGCTCATGCAACCTTTTGGGCCACCGACAGTGAGGTAGGGCATGAATCAATATGGGCGCCTAGAGAGACAGACAAGGTGCTGCCGGGGGGATGGCATGCCTGTTCTAAGCAAACAATGTGTGTATTCTGCAAGGGGGTGGCATATGTGTTTGCGAGTGGAAGGAATCTTCATCTGGGCACTTGTAGTCCAGGCACTTACCGTCCTTCAGAATTGTTTCTCTGTCCGTTCCGTCAATCTTCTGCCTCCCAATCAGGTAGCTGGTGGTGTCCGCAAAGTAAATGAAGCCGGTCTCTGCGTGGAAATCCAGGGCTCTGGGATTCATCAGGTTTTCAATGGGGATCATGTGCTCATCGGGCACTTTGGCCCCCATGTCCATCCCCCGGATGATGCCAGGCCGCCCTTTGCCATAAACCAGGAAGAGCTCGTGCTCTGGTTCTGGAAGACAAGAAGGTCAGGGTCAGGAAGAGAAAGATGGGCTAGGGCTGATTTGTACCGGAGCTCAATGGGTGCCCTGTTTCCATCGGTGGTGGGGGGGGGGTTATTTTTATTGCTGGGGGGGTTTCCCCCCACTGGTTGCCACTTGGTATACATAAAAGAACAGGGCAGCCATAGCCAACCTTGAAAACACGGGCAAAAAGAGGACCCCGGCTTTTCGCAGACTGAGTCAGCAGCTAACTAAGAAAAATGAATTCTGCATTCTTTAGCCTCTATTTGAATCTTTTATGAATCTGAAGAAGTGTGTGTGCACATGAAAGCTTATAAAGAAGAAGAAAAAGGAGAAGGAGATTGGATTTATACCCTGCCCTTCACTACCCAAAGGAGTCTCAGAGCAGCTTGCAATCTCCTTTCCCCTCCCCACAACAGACACCCTGTGAGGTGGGTGGGGCTGAGAGAGCTCTGAGAGAACTTGTGACTGACCCAAGGTCACACCAGCAGCTGTGTGTGGAGGCGTGGGGAATCAAACCCGCTTCTCCCAGATTAGACTCCATGCTCCTAACCACTACACCAAACTGGCTCTCCAAATTTGTTGATCTTAAAGGTGCCACTGGACTCAGACTTGCGTCAGACCAACATGGCGACCCTCCTGAATTGAATCTTTATGCTTATTTATCTACTACACGCTGCAGCGTGCCTTCCATTGAAAGTTGAAAGACTGCAGACTCTAACAAGTAACCAAATTAAGTTCTGAGCCTACAGGAGACATAATAAAATATGCACTCCTCTGAACTCTTATATTTAACTGAGACTCTATAGCCAGATTGTTCCCTCAGTGTTCCCTCTAAGCTGAGTTAGTGTGACCTAGCTCAGTTTTTTAGCCTCTGGCTCACACATTTTTGTCCTAGCTCAGGAAGGATGGCTCCAGAGCAAACTGATTTATGCGGTAGGCAGATCGCTCTCTCACAACTTTAAGGCCAGTAGCTCACAAAGTAGAATCTTTGCTCACAAGACTCCACAGCTTAGAGGGAGCATTGCTTATGAACCTACCTGACCACTGTGGTCATCTTTAGAGACCCTGCCCCACCTTCATAGATTGGGCAGGTGGCAACTGGGGAGAGAGCCTTCTCAGTTGTGGCACCAAAACTCTGGAACTCTCTCCCCAGTGAGACTCCTTCTGTTGGCCCCTGTGAAGACTTTTTAGTTTCATTTGGCATTCCCTCAGTAATCCCTCCTTCCTGATAAATGTTTTAATCGTTTTAAAGGTCTTCACTGCTGTTGTTCTGGTGTCTTTGCATGTTTTAGCTGTCGTTTTAATTGCTTTATTGATGTGTGGCTGTTGTGGTTTGGTTTTAAATTGGTGATTTTATTATGTATGTTTTAATTTGTTAACCGCCTTGGAGGCCCTTGTGAGGGCAGAAAGGTGCCAGAGTTCCACAACAAACAGGCTCAACAACGTTCCTTCCAGAAGGATCAAGTTTATTGAGTACAGTAGAAGCAGGTCATCTTTGCATACAGTTTCTGTGTAAAGGCTAACCCCACAGGCGGGAAGGGGGAAGATATACTGCGTTTGAAGCGAGACCCTCTGATGGGAGCAAGCCAATCAGAGGCGGAAGCCTTGCGCGCTCAAAGTAACGACTACAAGTTCCCAGGGAGGCGAAAGCGCGAAGCATCGAGGTCAGGCTGCCAGATAAGGCGCCGTGAGAAAGTGCAAGTCAACATTCCAGGACAATAAGATGATCGCTCCACCAACTCCCTTCCCCCACCAACCACGGCAGCAAAGCGGACAAAAGGCTAGATATAAATTTTGTAAAATAAATAAAATAAAATAATTTGTAACATTTTTAAAACCTTAGTAAAGGTTTGTGGGCAGGGGGGATGGTTTAAGGGGGGGGAGAGAGAAGTGTGGCAGTGGCATATATTAAGGGGGCAGCGGGAGAAGACCTAGCGGTGAAGGCCTAGAGGCCTTTCCCAAGTGCAGCTTCCCATCCTATTGGCTGTGTGATATAGTAAAGGTAAAGGTTTCTTTGCTCGAAAGCCAGTCGAGTCTGACTCTAGGGTTGCGGTGCTCATCTCCGTTTCAAAGCCGAAGAGCCAGCGCTGTCCGAAGACATTTCCGTGGTCATGTGGCCGGCATGACTAAACACCAAGGCGCACGGACCGCTGTTACCCTCCCACCAAAGTGGTACCTATTTATCTACTTGCAATTTCTTGCTTTCGAACTGCTAGGTTAGAAGATGCATAAAGTTACCTGAGGGTTTTTTTTTCCAGGCCTTTGGACTGTGTCATATGCATGGAGTTCATTTACCTCTTCGAGTCCTCTATGACTCCTCTGTGTTCAGTCAACATTCAAAGCTGGTGATGGCAAGTGGGGGGGGAGGGCGGACAAAACCAGCATGGCTGTGCCCCCTCCCGCTCTATGTAAGTTCAGTCAACCCGCGGCAGGACCTTGGGTAGAAGGCTTTTGTCACTTGGACAAAAGGGAGTCATAGGCCCCCGTGAGAATGTGCTGGATCTGTCTGGAATCTTCTCAGGAGCCAAGGGAAGGCACTAGAAGTACCCAGAGCACAAAAATCTTCCTTGTCACCCTTCTTGTGTCCTTGTTCATATTACCCGTACAACTGGCAGGCCCTAGCTCAGGACCACAAGTGCTGGATATTTATGATGGCTGTTAAAACATGTCTCTCTTGCTTCTAACCTTCTACAGAAACAAGCATGCCACTCTTGGCCCCATCACTAGCGGCAATGAGGAAGGAGAGTAGGTTTTTATACCTTGCTTTTCTGTACCTCAAGAAGTCTCAAAGGGGCTTACAATTACATTTTCTTCCTCTCCCACAACAGGCACCTTGTGAGGTATGTGGGGCTGAGAGAACTGTGACTGGCCCAAGGTCATCAGTCTGGCTTCACGTGGAGGAGTGGGGAAACAAACCCCGTTCTCCGGATCAGTGTCCACTGCTCCTCACCACTACGCATGTGTCACAGGAACATAGGCAACCGTGAAGTGCCCGGGGGGGGATCAGTATCTTATCAGACTGATGGAAAAGAGGACATCAGCAGTTTCTTAAGGCTCTGGCACCTCCTCGTGAAACCGAAATGGAGACTGAAAGAACTAGGCCAGAGGCTTGGTGACTAATGGGTTTTGCTGGCAACTCATTCTCCTTCTTGTGCAAGCCTCTTTTTTCCTGGCTTGAAACCAGTCACAAGACTTAACTCTGATCAGAAGTTTCATATCCACACATGGCTCAACTAATATGTAAACAGGACACAGCAACATCTGGAGTTCTAGGAAACTGAGCATGGGCTGATTTCCCTCATTGCTAATCACGAGGGTGACCCTCTTCCAGGGGTGAAAGTAAGCTAGTATGAACGGGCTGAGGTTCCTCTCATCGTCTGTTCTGAGCCCCACAAGAGAAACCATCGTGGTAAGAAATGGGCACCCATGCCCTTTAGCTTTTCATCCAGGCCACAGAAATTCAGAGGGTACTCAGGCCTTTCTTTGCTGAAGATCTGAGGGGACGGGATGCTACCACAGCATCATGCCACTAAATGCTCTTCTATAATGAGGGAATTGTTAGGTCTTTTAAATAGCTCGGAACAGCACAAGAGAAGGGATGTGCAAAACCTTTTAATATATTCTCTACTCCTCCTGAACTATTCTCTTGCTCTTTGAAGGCACGGGGAGAGGAAGGAAGGAAGGAAGGAAGTTATTGTTCCCTCTAATCTGAGTTAGTGTGAGCTAGCTCACAGTTTTTTAGCCTCCAGCTCATACACTTTTGTCTTAGCTCAGGAAGGAGGGCTCCAGGAAGGAAGGAAGGAAGGAAGGAAGGAAGGAAGGAAGGAAGGAAGGAAGGAAGGGAGGAAGGAAGGGAGGGAGGGAGGGAGGGAGTTCCCAAAACCTCAGTGAGAAATACAAGACGATGTGCATTAACAGAGAACGGTTACTGGGAACATATAAAATGGCTTTGTATAAACCACTGGGTTTGAGGTTAAGAAGGTTCCCAGAAATAGGTCAGAAAGGCTCAGGGACTGCAAAGCTTATTCCTTTTCCAAGTTTCCAGAAAAGGTGGGGGCATCATTCCATGGAGTCTTAAAACAATCACCCTTTGGGGTTGTTTGTGTAACTCAATTTACGCTGCGTTTGCAGTTGAGTGGGGGGGGGGGATCTGCAGGTGCAGAATATCATTTATATTACAAGGTAATTTAGACCTCCTCGGAAAAACGCCGTTCATCTTGTAATATGTTATGAGTATTACACGCCATGCACATTTCTATCTCGAGCCGGGTAATTACAAATTTTGTCAGCATCATTAACTAGAGCCCAGGGTGAAGCAGAGCTGGCTTCAGCATCTGGCCTGAACTCATCCGGCCCCTGCAATCCATCAAAACTCTGCTATGAATACCCTGGAACTCTGTTGCTCTCTCTTTCTTTCTCTCATTTCCACCTATTCCTGGTCTTTTTATCTACAGAACTTCCCCTACAGTCATCCTTTTATTCTGTCCTCACCTTCACACTTCCTATCTTGATATTCCTCACGCACCAGCAAGACATGCAAATGACACACCGAGTACCTATGCATCCACAGCCAACAATATGCTGCTCATTATGGCAGACTATTGTGTGCCAGAGCTGCGAGGGGAAAGCCGGCTTCTCCATCTCCACCTTCCCACCCCCGTCCTCTCCCGACCGTTGCTCTCACTTTTGCAGGATTTCCCATCACTGCCCAGGCTGAATCCTGATCGGCACCGGCAAGTCCTGGTCTTGTGGCTGTTTCCAAGGAGACAGATGTCAGAGCAGCCACCGGGTTTGCCAAGCTGGTCCTGTTCGCAGGCATGACTCCTCACTGCAACGACAGAGAAAAGGCCCATTATCATTTATCACAGCATAGTTCACACCAATGTTCCCTCTAAGCTGTGGAGTCCTGTGAGCAAAAATTCCACTTTGTGAGCTCCTGGCATTAAAGTTGTGAGCGAGCGATTTGGCTACTGCATAAATTAGTTGGCTCTGGAGCCATCCTTCCTGAGCAAAGACAAAAATGTGTGAGCCGGAGGCTAAGAAGCTGTGAGCTAGCTCACACTAACTCAGCTTAGAGGGGACCCTGGTTCACACCCTGATTTATAGACCACAGTCTCCATAATGTCATCAGCTCTAACTCAGCTTAGAGGGAACCCTGGTTCACACCCTTCTTTAGAGACCACAGTCTCCATAATGTCATGACATTTCTGGTCAACCAGGAAATATTCTCATGACACTTACAGGCTAAAGAGCAAATGTTGAAGAGCCCAAGAAAAACGATGGCAGGCAGGACACGATTAGAGGTTCATAAACTTATGCACTGGATGGAGAAAGTGGCCAGAGGGAAGTTCTTGTCCGTCTACATAATACTGAAACTCAGGGACACCCAATGGAGATGATGTGCAATAGGTTCGGGACTGACAGAAAGTACTACTTCTTTACTCAAAGAGTAATTAAATTATAGAATTCACTGCTAGAGATGACCACAAGTACAGAGGGCTTTAAAAGGGCATTGACATATTCATGGAAGAGAGGTTCATCAATGGCCATGGTAACTTGAGAGAACCTCCATATACAGAAGCAACAAAATTCTGAATGCCAGTGCTTGGGGGGGGGCAACATCAGGGGAAGGCCTTGGCCCCTCTGTTCTTGCAGACCCTCCAGAGCAACAGTGTGTGAAACCGGATGCTGCCAGACCACTAGTCTGATCCAGCAGGGCTGTTATGTTCTTAAGGTCATAGCAAGATCACATTGAGGCATACCCTCATTATTATGGTATTATATTTGCTACTGAAGGCTTAACCCCCCCCCACCCCGATTTCAGTCTTATCTAAAACGATATGTTTCTAGCAAGGCCTTCCAAAGCACAACACACTCAAGGTTTGCTTTAAGGTAGAAACTGCAATATGTAGACAAGATCTCGCTGTCAGCCAAAGACATTATTCCAGCTGTTCTTGCAAAATAGTTACTATTCTATCTAGAGGGGTTTTCACTATCAGATGAGATACTGGGGGTTTCCCGGAAAAAACCACTGTACTGAGAAGTTGCTACTGATAGGGGTTCAACAGGATTGTTAGGAACAACTCTTCTGGCAACTTTTGAATTCGGGATTCATTGCTGTATTCCCCCTCTCCCGATGTTTATGAAATGCTTGGGGGGGGGGAGTTAAAGGTGTTGAGTACATATGGAGCTATTTTAATCACCTTTGATCTTTCTATTTCTGCTTTTCTCGTGTTGGGGTGGGCACCTTCGGCACCCTCCCCTCTATTTTGCTCATGGGGCTACTAAGACGATGAAAAGTAAAGTAGGCAGGTCCAGGGCTTTTTTTGTAGAAGCAGCCCAGCAGGAACTCATTAGCATAATAGGCCACACCCAACAGCAGACACTCATTAGCATATTAGGCCACACCCTGAGATAGCAGCATATTAGCACATTAGGCCACACACCCCACATTACCAGAAGTGTGGTCATCCAGCCACACCCACCTTTTGCTTCTTATTCTATTTACTTTGTTTGTTGTCAAAACCCACGGCTTTTTTTTTGCAGCAGGAACCCTTTGCATGTTAGGCTACACACCCCTAATGTAGCCAATCCTAATGAGTTCCTGCTGTTGGGTGTGGCCTATTATGCTAATGAGTTCCTGCTGGGCGTGGCCAACTCGGGAGCCAGCCGGAACTCCGTTCCTGTGCGTTCCTGCCCAAAAATAGCCCTGGGCTTGTCTAAGGTGAGACTGAGGCTAATGAGAAAATTTGCTTAATGAAAACGATGAAAATGGTCAGTGATTGGCCAGTTAATTGGGAGCCAAATTCAGCCTCATCTCAGACAGGGAGGAGAAAGGGGAAACTAGGATCGGGGTGGGGGGGCAGGCTGCAGTGCTTCCTAATCTCTTGATGATGGCAGAGAGGGCTGTGGGGATTGGCTGTGACTTAGCAGCTGAGCATCTGTTTGGCATGCAGAAGGTCCCAGGTTCAATCCTCTGCATCTCCAGTTAAAGGATCAAGTAGGGCAGTGGAACCTGCTGTCAAGTCACAGCTGACTTACGGGGCTTTTCAGGGCAAGAGATGATCAGAGGTGGTTTGCCATTGCCTGCCTCTATGCAGCAACGCGTCTCCCTTGGTGGTCTCCCATCCAAGTACTAACCAGGGCCGACCCTGCTTAGCTTCGGAGGTCTGATGAGTTCAGGCCAGCCTGGGCCATCCAGCTTAGGATGGAATCTGCTGTCAGTATTCAAAATTCATCATCCGCAAGCCTCGCAGGTTTAGTGCCAATCGTGAACAGCAGTGTCCTCACTCTACCAACTTTAGAGCCTGCACCACTTATCGTAACCCCCACCCACCCCTCCATATTGTGCCACTTTTTCACTGCAGTTGTTGTTAAGATCAACTTATTTCCCCAACTCAAACAGGAGACAAAGAGGCGTGGGTTACTCTGTTATTTCGGTCTTCATCGCCATTCCAGGGGAGAGCGTTCAGGTAGTGGGTGATACAAAAGACTTCAGCCTGAGACCCTGGAGAGCCACTGGCGCTCAGCTCTATTCAGTTTATTTCAGTTCCAATCCAATTACCGTAGTGAACAAATCAAACATGACAGGATTTAGAACATAAGCAGGATACTGCCTTACACAGACTTAAATTGCCAGTCAGCATGCATAGTGCTGATCATAATAGACCGAGGGTCTGATTCCATAAAAGGCAGTTTTTATTTTATTTATTTATTTATTTAATTGTTTAATTATTTAATTAGATTTGTTAGGCCACCCTTCCCTGCAAGCAGGGCTCAGGGCGGCTTACAACAGGACAGATACAATAAATAATGCCGTTAAAGCCAATTATAAATACCTATAATATATCAGGAGATAAAACCTCACTTCCCAAGATGGCGGAAGAGATTTTAAATCCCACAAGCCACCTGGAGGGGAGGAGGTTGCGGAGGGTGGGGTGTCTGTGAGAGTACCAGATTTTATATTGTCCCATCGCTGCCCTCAACCAAATGCCTGGTAGATCATCTCTGCCTTGCATGCCCTGCGGAAAGATAGTCAATCCCCACAGGGCATGGATACTCTCAGGCAGAGAGTTCCAACACCCAAAAAAGAGGGGTGGGGGGGATCTAAACCAACAAAGCACAAACCTCCAAAGGAAGTTTAGAAAACTTATTAAGGGCCAAAAGTTAAAAACATAAGTAGGCGTACAAAAGAGAGTTTATTACAAAGACATATGAAAAGCTAGTAGGGGCCCAAATAAAGCCTCATAAAATGTTCAAAGTTACAAACACACACAAAAAAGGACAGTATATGACCAGACGCATTTCGGATCACAAGAGGACCAAAATTGGAAAATGAAATTGCCTTGTCAGGGACAATGTGCCATCATATTGATGGCACATTGTCCCTGACAAGGCAATTTTATTTGCACTCTTAGGACCTAAACTGGAAGGTACATATTATTTCCAGTATACACAACTACTTCTGACACAAGGCCAGATATACTTGTAGTCCCAAATAGAAACTTTTTGGTGTGTCATTCAATTTCACATTGGAACATTCCAATTTTGGTCCTATTTTATTTATTGTTAATTGCCTTACATGTGTTACAGGAACTCTGTTGCTTGTTGTATTTTGCACTATTTGACCTCTGAAGAAGGCTCTTGTGAGCCGAAACACATCAGGCCATATACTGTCCTTTTTTGTGTGTATTTGTAACTTTGAACATTTTATGAGGCTTTATTTGGGCCCCTACTAGCTTTTCATATGTCTCTGTAATAAACACTCTTTTGTACACCTACTTATGTTTTTAACTTTTGGCCCTCGATAGGTTTTCTAAACTTCCTTTGGAGGTGAAAGAGTTCCAACAGACAGGGGCCAGGGACAAAAAAGCCCTGGCTCTAGTTGAGGACAGCCGGATCTCTCTCCAGCCTGGAACCACCAGAAAGTTCTTATTCCCAGAGCGTAACACTCTTCTGGGGGCATACTGAGAGAGGCGGTCCCGAAGGTATGTGGGTCCCTGACCACTATGAGCCTTGAAGGTCAGAACCAAGACCTTGAACCTGATCCAGTGCTCCACTGGAAGCCAGTGCTGCTCATGCAGCACAGGTTGAATATGTGTTCATAGCACAGGCTCATCTGATTAAAAAATGTAATCATGAAGGGAGCATAAACCTCTCACCCAAGCCTGGGCAGCGGGAACAACTGAGCCATGTTTAATCACTTCAGGAACTGAGCCAGGTGAGTTTTTGCTAAGGTAGGAACAAGGCCTAGCAGGTTTCAACACAAGTACTGGAGTCAACAGGGGAAACAATGCTTAATCCCCACCCAACCCACTCAAAATACTTGGGCTATCAAATCAAACACCTAATATTGAACCGGCAGACAAAGAGATCAAGCAATTGACAAGCCCAAACAAAAAAAAGACTTGACTGTAGGTGGGGTGGACATCACTTGGAAGAGCCACAAAGAGACTGCACCAGTGACTCAAGCATCTCTTTTCACACTCCTGGGCAACTTGTTTGGGAGCGGCTCACAATGGGACAACATGTGCATAACATGCACACTTAGAACTTGGCATTTCTCTTGGCAGGCTGTTGCTCTGCATAGGTAACAGGGTTGCACTGTACAAAATGGTTCACAAACTTACTTGGATAAATTATTGGGAACTGTGGCCTGTACTGCTGCATATAGCTTATTAGGACCACCAGATCCCTTTGGGCAACCAGCGGGGGATGGGGGGTGAGCTTACCAGGAGTTTATCCCATGTTTCAACGACATGCCCACGTGATTTCAACATGGGCAAAAACTCTATGGTAGAATTAGCTTCTACCACAGAGTTTTTGCCCCAAACCCAGAGCACCGCCCCAATGTCCCCACCATGCCTACGTCACTTCTGGGTCACGCTGAAATGTCCAATGTTCCTCCCTTTAGGGGGATAAGTCCACCCCACCGGCCAACTAATCAACAGCAGAGAGGTGGGGCCTGGCAGCGGGGGACCCCCGCCCCCACCAGGGGGGTCTGGTATCCTTACTTATTCTACGCAGGATCCCATTACATAATTTCTGTACCACTTAATGTGTTATGTGAAAAATTTATGCTATGCTTCAGTTCCTTCTGGTGATTCCAGGCTTCTAAAATACTAATACATTGGCTACTGAATATCCCCTTTTGTTGATTGTACTGACTCACTGTGTGTAATCTGCCTTGAGTCACCGTGAGAAAGGCGGATTATAAATAACATAAATAAATAAATTACTTGGACACTGGGGGTTCAATCCCTTGTTAGGTTGCCAGCTCCAGCTTGGGAAATTCCTGGAGATTTGGGGGTGGTACAATCAAAAAGGGGGAGAAAAACACAACTCTGCACGGGAAAGGTAACCAAAAAGGTTAAAACAAAGAAAAAGAAAGTAAAATATAACTGTGCACATAGTCAGAGCTTCCTATTGTCTGCCTCTGCATCCCAGCCCTGGTATTCCTTAGCTTCCAAGGTCTGATGAGATCGGGTTTGCCTGGGCTAGCCAGGTCAGGGGAGGACTGTTGTTTTAAATGATATTTTAGCACTCGTTTTTTGGGGGGGCAGTGCTTGGGGAAGGCGGAGATTGGAGAGGGGATGGAGCTCAGTGGGATGCCACAGAGCCCACCTGAACCTGAAGCTGCCATTTCCTCCAAGGGAGCTGTTCTCTGCAGTCTGGAGGTTCACTGTAATTCCAGAAGAGCTCAAGGCCCCACCTGGAGGCTGGCAACCATGCCATTTGCACATCTTCTGCATGGAACTTCTGAGTGAGCCACATAGGGATCCCAAGTCCCCCCGGGGGGCGGGGAAACCCCCGCCCCAGAGGCCCGTTCCCCGGTGCCGCCGGATTGGGCCCCGAGGGGAACTCCGCCCCGACATGCGCGCCACCCGGAAGTGACGGGAGGACGCCAGGCACGCTGGGGGCGGGGCCACGGCTATACAAGGGAAAACTCTATGGTTTTCCCTTGTATGGCCGTGGCCCC
>NW_015164710.1:291986-301616 GCF_001447785.1 Gekko japonicus | reverse complement strand
AAAACCTCCAAAGAAGGAGAGCCCACCACCTCCCGAGGAAGCCTGTTTCACTGCAGTAGATTTCAGATAATGAAGGATCCCTCTTCAGGAGTGCTTTGATCTCTCTAGCTCCAGAGGGCAGGACTAGAATTAACAGGCAGAAATTACAAAGAAGGTAGATACCAGCCAGGAGCGATGCTCGCTCTAAGCTGTGGAATCTTGTGCAGATGACCATCTAGCCTCTGTCTGAAAACCTCCAATGAAGGAGAGCCCACCACCTCCCGAGGAAGCCTGTTTCACTTCAGTAGATTTCAGATAATGAAGGATCCCTCTTCAGGAGTACTTTGATCTCTCTAGCGCCAGAGGGCAGGACTAGAACTAACAGGCAGAAATTACAAAGAAAGTAGTTACCAGCCAGGAGGGAAGGCGAAGTGGTACAGCCCGACCTCATCAGATCTCAGAACTAAACAGAGTCAGTACTCAAGATGGGAGGCTACCAAGGAAGACTCTGCAGAGGAACGAAAGGGTAAACCACCTCTGCTTCTTAGTCGCCTGGGAAGTCCTTTCCTGGGGTCACCATGAGTCAGTTGCGACTTGGCCATACTTAAATATGCACGTAAATATCAGCCAGATTGAGGAGAAACTTTACACCTGGGGACTGAGATCCCAATACAAATTCACAACACGTCTCTTGGGCCAAGGGGAAAATGTAATGCAGTTAAAGACCTCTGGTTCAGAGATTTCCAGAATGACGTCATCAGTTAACACAGAAAATAAACAGAGGGATTAGGAAGGGCCACATGGAATGGTCAGTAGGGTTGCCAGGTCCTACCTGGCAGACGGCTGGAAGTCCCCAGGGTCCTTTCCAAGATCTTCTGCTGTGTGTATTTCGCGTGCGCAGCACAATGACATAACCCGGAAGTGACGTCATCGTGTCACCGCCGTCAGAGGTGATGCTCTAGTTTTTGGGCAAAACTCTATGGGTTTTTTGCCTTCAAAACCATAGATTTTGCCCAAAAACTAGAGCATCACCCCCCCACAGCAGCAACACAATGACATCACTTCCGAGTGACAGCATTGTGTCGGAGACATCGCATGGTGACATCAGCTGGCCAGCAGCAAATCGAAGCCCTCAAAGGCAGGGGAACCCTCACTGGGACTTGGGAACCCTAACAGTCAGGCCTTTGTGTGGGGTGGTGACTAAGGTATAGGACTAGGATCTGGGAGACCCAAGTTCGAATCCCCACTCTGCAATTTAAGCTTTCTGGGCAACCTCAGGCCAGTCATACACTTTCAGACTAATTACTTCACAGGGTTGTTGTGAGGATGAAATGGAGGCATTTGGGGTATCTGGTGAATAAGTGTACAGTAAAGTTCTTCATTAGCCTTGTTGGGCTGAAATAGAGCCTGACAGGAACCCGCCACCGTCTTCGGCAAAGTCACTGCTCAGACTTTCGAAAGGCCTCTCAAGATATGTTGCTGCTGCCACTGACAGAAAATGCTCCCTGAGCTGAGCTCCAAAGGCCTTTTGTATCTAGGAGGAAATAATGCAAAGTGACCCTCTGATAGCCCTGCGAATCAGTAGCGTTCTTAGAGTACATGGTGGGAGGCAGAAGGAACGATGCCAGCCACCGGCAACCTTCTGAACTCTCCGGTGAAACTAGAATAGGCAAGTCAGAAAGGTCTACAGCTCCTGTTGGGCAGAAGGGGCTATGCTCAGTCGCAGAGCATCTGCTTTACATGCGGAAGGTCCCAGGTTCAGTCCCTGGCATCTTCAGTGGAAAGGATCTGGCAGCAGTTGATGTTAAAGACCTCTGCCTCAGACCCTGGAGAGACCCTACTAGTCCAAGTGGATGATACTGACCTTGACAGACCAATGGTCCAATTCAGGAGAAGGCAGCTTCATGCTACAGAGGGGCCACACAGGTTTCCCCAGGGGGGCCAATAGTATTCCCAGGGCCATTTCATGTTGGGAAAATGGCACTGGAAGGAAGCAAGGAATAACCTCTCCATCCATGCTATGATCCTGATCCAGATCAGACCCACATGTGCTTGGGATTACTTTCCCAGCATGGAATTCACATGCAGAATGCATGCAGAAAGTCCCAGTTTCAACCCCCGGCGTCTTTGGTTTCAAAAATCGGATAGCAGGTGACGTGAAGGACCTTTACCTGAGACCCTGGAGAGCTGCTGCCAGTCTGACTAGACAATACTGACCTTGATGGACCAAGGGTCTGATTCAGTATACGGCAGATTCATGTGTGTGCATGTGTGCTCAAAGCAACACATGACACAGGGAGAGCGGCATTTCTTTCTCCTTGCAAAAATAACAAAGTGTCTCATGTGGCACCTGAACTAGCACATTTGTTGTGGCACAAGCTTTCAAGGACTACTTCATCAGATTCATGAAGTGGGTCCTTCACTGACAGTATGTGTATGTATGTGTGTATATATATAAGAATCGGATTCGACTGTGTGACTGAATATATGCAGAGAAGGGAAAAGGGAAGACTGTGAACACTCAAGACAAAACCCCTGGAAATACATGGGGCTGCGGTAAGGGTGTCACTTGAATACAAGATCCAGTAAGGTTAACCTGTTCTCAGTGATTGCCACTGATGAGGAATTAACCCAGCAACAAATCTGATATATTAATATCTAATAATGCCTCTTTCCTGTCTGCCATTTTGGAATTCGATTACCTACCTAGTAGGAATACATGTCGATATCCTGCTTTCTCTGGGCATAAGGCATAATGATTATGGTACATGATGATCACATACATGGCCAAGTGTACTTTCCTAAGCCCAGAAATGAGCATTCATTTAAATGTGTATGTGTAGGCAGTTATCTCATGTGAAGACGCACAAGCAAATACAAAGCTCTTTCCTATCCCAAACCGATTTTCATACAGACAATATAGCTGCTTAACTTCAGTAACACATTGCAGATCCTTGTGCTGTGGCAGCAGCTGCTGTCAAAGCAACATTTAAAAAAAAATCTGTGCATCCAATCAAATTTCCAGTAGTCAGTCAGATGCCTTGCCGGGCAAAAGCCTTACCTGGGCCTGCCCACTTCCTAAAAACACTTGGCAGGCACTAGAAAAGGTGTTGGCAGGCACCATAGTGCCCTCGGGCACCCCACTGGAATATAGCACCCTGCAATATAGCTGGTGCAAAGGCCCTTGATTTTAAGCAGACATCCAGCGTAAAAGGGGAACTGCGAATTCTTCTAAAGTTGGCACAAACTGACTCATGGAAAATATCCAGAAATAACACATGGTCATTTTATTAGGACCAACCAAATGTATCACCCAATAATGAGTGAATGTGTCGCTTAGTATCTCCCCTTTTCCAGCTTCCTTCTCTCCTTCTAGGGTTGACTAACCTCTGGGCAGGGAGTGGAGATCTCCTCGATTCACAACAGATCCCCCAACTACAGAGATCGGTTCCCCTTAGGGTTGCCAGACTGAGGTTGGGAAACTCCTGGAGATTTTGGCTTGCAGCCTTGGGAGGGTGAGGTTTGGGGAGGGAAGGAACCTCAACAGGGTATAATGCCATAAATTCCACCTTCCAAAGCGGTCATTTTCTCCAGGAGAACTGATCTCTGTCATCTGAAGAGCAGTTGTAATTCCATGTGATCTCCAGCCCCCACCTGGAAGTTGACAACCCTAGTTCCCCTGGAGGAAATGGCTGTTTTGGTGGAGTCTATGGCATTATATCCCTTTGATGTTCCTCCCCTCCAGTCACTGGATTTAAGTATCCAAAGACATCCCGACTTCGCTATTAGAATATAAGATTCAATCTGATGACAGGCTGATAAAAAACAGGCAGGCTGATAACAGTGGGGATGGAAGAATGGATATTGCTTACAATGGGAGTGCAGAGGCCTAGATACCAAATACTTCTCTCTCTTTCTTTCTCGAGTAACAAACTCAGATCTATACCATCGACAGCAGGAGCAAGCCAAAACTAAAGAACCCCAGGAGCATGAGTGGCCATTCTAATGGCTCTTCAGGCCCAACATATCATATCCCATCTCTCCCCCTCCCAAAAATCTCCCCTATCCCACACCACTCCTCAACCAAATGTATCACACAATAATGAGTGAATGTGTCGCTTAGTACCTCCCCTTTTCCAGCTTCCTTCTCTCCTTCTAGGGTTGACTAACCTCTGGGCAGGGAGTGGAGATCTCCTCGATTCACAACAGATCCCCCAACTACAGAGATCGGTTCCCCTTAGGGTTGCCAGACTGAGGTTGGGAAACTCCTGGAGATTTTGGCTTGCAGCCTTGGGAGGGTGAGGTTTGGGGAGGGAAGGAACCTCAACAGGGTATAATGCCATAAATTCCACCTTCCAAAGCGGTCATTTTCTCCAGGAGAACTGATCTCTGTCATCTGAAGAGCAGTTGTAATTCCATGTGATCTCCAGCCCCCACCTGGAAGTTGACAACCCTAGTTCCCCTGGAGGAAATGGCTGTTTTGGTGGAGTCTATGGCATTATATCCCTTTGATGTTCCTCCCCTCCAGTCACTGGATTTAAGTATCCAAAGACATCCCGACTTCGCTATTAGAATATAAGATTCAATCTGATGACAGGCTGATAACAGTGGGGATGGAAGAATGGATATTGCTTACAATGGGAGTGCAGAGGCCTAGATACCAAATACTTCTCTCTCTCTCTTTCTCGAGTAACAAACTCAGATCTCTACCATCGACAGCAGGAGCAAGCCAAAACTAAAGAACCCCAGGAGCATGAGTGGCCATTCCCATCTCTCCCCCTCCCAAAACTCTCCCCTATCCCACACCACTCCTTAGCTCAGCTCTTCCCCACCTACCTTTGGGTTGCCGTCGCTGGTGGTAGATATGCAGTGCTCCACCCTTATCCACTCGGGTTACCACCTGGTAGTCCGAGCTGTTGAATCGATTGACACGGATGACGCTGGTCTTCTGCTGGGCATTGGCATTGTCTGAGTTGGTGGCGTACAGATAGTTCTCAAAGACAGTCAAACCGTAGAGATGCTCTATCTGGAAGGCACAAAACCCAGGCTTTTTATGGGCAATACCAACCTACTGGACTCCTTTGTGCTGCATGGCTTGACTTGCTGTTTTGCATCATCTGAAGCCATCTGCCTTGCTGGCAGCCTTCTCAAGTCCACCTACACTATGATTATGGTATGTTAGGGTTGCCGACCTGGAGATCTTCTGGGATTACAATTGACCTCCAGACAATGAAGATCAGTTCACCTGGAGCAAATGGCCACTTTGGAAGTTGGACTCTCTTGTTTATTTGTTACAGGTATGTCCTGGAATTTCTCCAAGGGGTCCTCCGCCCCCCCCCCCAATCTCCAGATATTTCCCAACCAGTAGCTGTAAGCCCTACGGTATATTCTTTTGCCTGTGTGTCCAACGAGAAAAGGGAAACAGAGACTGATGGATAGATATATGATACACTGCTGAGCTCTGTGATTTTCTTTATTATTCATATCCTCTATTGTTCGCTTCTACGTCACATATGCAGAGTATATTAACCATACTGCAATTTTTCTTTATCAGCATCTTGTTTATTTGTTACAGGTATGCCCTGGAATTTCTCCAAGGGGTTCAAAGCAGATTTCAGCTCACATCCCTATAAGGTAGGCTTGTCCACCATGCCAGCCTCTGAACTGAGCAAACACCAGCACTATACATTGCATCACGCTGGCTCTCCATTACCCCAGCTTCATAAGAACAGTGAAAATAGATTCTGCAGCCCCCAAAGGCGAACTCGCCTCCCACTCTCTGAATCACAGTTCTCTTGCATTCATGCCCAAATTTCCATCTCCCTCTCTAGACCCAACTCCTCGAGAATCCAACACGTCAGTGGCTGCCATTACTTACACAGCTGTACTTGGGGCTCACTTCAATGCCAAGTTGAAGGAGAAGGCAAAAGCACTGGTGTCAAAGCACAGGGGTCAATTTTACTGAAATCCCATCAGCAGTCTCTAAAGGTGGGAATGCTCCAAAAGGAATACAAGCTGGTCCTAGCAATTCCACGGTTCCAATTAATTCTATGCTTCCCCATAGGATCTCACAAAAGGTGCTCACCAAGAAGCCTTGGATGATAGTGTGCCGGTTCTTTCCCTCATAATCCACCACTTCAATGTAGTCAAGGTAGGCATCAGCCCAATAAACCAGTCGGTTGACTAAGTCCAAGGTAATGCCGTGTGGGAAGACGATCTTGCTGTCCACCAGCTTTGTACGGTTCTGCCCGTCCATGTCACACCGCTCCACTTTGGGTATCTGTCCATAGTCGGTGAAGAAAACCTTCCTGCAAGGGAAGAAAGAGAAGGATGAGAGAAAGCCTCAACACATAAACGGGAACCGATGGTTTCTCATGTGAGGAGTGGGGGGATAACTGACATCCTGCATTCACAGCCAGTGATGTTAAATTGAATTGCATACAAAACCGCCAAGTTGCAGAAATACAATAACAATGTAGACAAAAAACGTCTCATATGCCTCAAACTTTGGCCACCAAATGGGAAGGGAGCACTCACTGGAGAAGACCCTGATGCTGGGAAAGATTGAAGTGGGAAGACGATCTTGCTGTCCACCAGCTTTGTACGGTTCTGCCCGTCCATGTCACACCGCTCCACTTTGGGTATCTGTCCATAGTCGGTGAAGAAGACCTTCCTGCAAGGGAAGAAAGAGAAGGATGAGAGAAAGCCTCAACACATAAACGGGAACCGATGGTTTCTCATGTGAGGAGTGGGGGGATAACTGACATCCTGCATTCACAGCCAGAGATGTTAAATTGAACTGCATACAAAACCGCCAAGTTACAGCAATACAATAACAATGTAGACAAATAATGTCTCATATGCCTCAAACACACGCATGTATTATGCAGGATTTTGCCATAACATGTGACAAAATTCTGAAGACCTTTCAGCCCTAGAAATACTTCCAGCAGAGCAACCAGAAAAGTTAGGGAGATCAGAAAAAAGAGAAAACTACGGATTTAAATACTTATTGGATGAATGAATGAATGAATGAAAACTAAGATCACATGGCATTAATTTGAAGGACAACAGATTTGAAGAAGAGGCCACATGTCTACAGGGGTTGGGGCTGCATACTAAGATCACATGGCATTAATGTGGACAACAGATTTGAAGAACAGATCCTAATCCTAGGATCCTCTTGCTGGTGTCCCTGTCCTGAGAATTTCATCCTAAAGTGTTCCAAAAATCTATCATTTAGCTAAAGAATTTTAACCCCTCTTGTTTTTTACCCTTTCCCCCGAACTATCACCTCCATCTCTGTCTTCCAAAATCTGATCAATACTTTCACTCCACTGCATTTTCAGAGAGTAGTTGTGCTAGCTGTTTTTTGCTCCTTTCTGTATGCCCAAATCCATCTTTTATTCCAGAGGCCTGTTGATTGCTAGGCATGCAAATAGATGTGAGATGATGCTAGAGATTGGCCTATAGTCATTGAAGTCACAAATGCACTGAGATCTCCTTAGAGAAGGGATACACGGTAATTTTCTTCTACACAGTCCCTTGCACTGCAAATCCTACACAGAGTTATGCCCTTGTAAGCTCACTGGCTTCAACAGAGTTGGAAGAATTACCCATGCTTAGATTTGCATTCTCCCCCCCCCCTTCCTCTCTTGCTTATACAGGCAACAGTCAAGGAGGACCAGGCTGGCAAGAAACTATTCTTGCAAAGTTGCAGGGCATTAATGTACAAGTACATAAGCCCAGAATATACGGAACCCCTCTGGCTTTGTTATATCTTGATCCGCTATGCTGAATTAGGATGTTAAGATCCCTTTTCACTCTGATCTAGTCTCCAAAGACAGCTGAACTGTCACATTCACACTTCTTCTAAGGCAACTCTGTTCCATTTCAAAAGGCCTCGTTTCATACGCATTTTTTAAAAGGACTCCTTCTTTGATCCAGAAGGTTGCCTGTTGTCCTGGGTGCAAAAACCTCACAGCTGATAACATTTGATTTACAAAAGCCAAGGCTATTTTTGGGCAGGAACGCACAGGAACGGAGTTCCGGCTGGCTCCCGAGTTGGCCACACCCAGCAGGAGCTCATTAGCATAATGCAGGAGCTCATTAGCATAATAGGCCACACCCAACAGCAGAAACTCATTAGGACTGGCTACATTAGGGGTGTGTGGCCTAACATGCAAAGGACTTCCTGCTACAAAAAAAGCCCTGGGTTTTGACAACAAACAAGGTAAACAGAATAAGAAGCAAAAGGTGGGTGTGGCTGAATGACCACACTTCTGGTAACATGGGGGTGCGGCCTAATATGCTAATGAGTTTCTGCTGTTGGGTGTGGCCTATTATGCTAATGAGTTCCTGGCTGGGCTTTTTCTACAAAAAGAGCCCTGAGTCAAAAGCCAAATTCCTTCTGAATATCTGGGAGAGCCTTGCATGGCTATGATGTCTTTTCTCTTTTCCTCAGCTTCTAGTAATTAAGAACAACAACAACAAAGCAGGAAGGGAAGTTTAGCTTCAAAGTCAAGAGCGCTGACTGATGAACCAAGGTTGGACCAGTGACACAAGTTCATTGGCCAAATGCCCACAGGTTAAGATTCCTCCTCCAACGGGTACAATAAAGAGTTTTGGCAATTATTATCAGGGAGAGGGGGATTGGTACAAGATTCATCTCTACTATGAGACTTCAACAACGTCTGAAGTTCAATGAACAGGAAGCTGCTGGACCTCATTATGTAGCTAAAACTATTAGAGGAGGAGGGTGAAATGTCTGTTGCCCCAGCCAATGAATTGAGAATTATGAAAATGTGAAAAAAAATTAATGTACTTTGCTAGAAACCTGAAAGTAAGAATTAGGCATAGTACATTTAGAACAAGGAAGAAAGTGAGAGGTTTGGCCTCTTCCTAAACATCAAAAAGACCAAGTTCACGACGACCAAGAATAGAAACATCAAAGTAACAGTTAATGATGGAGAGAGAGAGTGTGTGGAAGAATTCACTTTCTTAGGATCACAGATCAACCAAAACGACGAATGCAGTCCAGAAATAAAACGTCGACTCACGCTGGGTTGCACAGCAATGATGAGCGTGAATCAAATATGGAATAGCAATTGTGTTCCCCATAGCAACCCATGGCTTCGAAAGTTGGACCATAAAGAAGCAAGATAGGAGGAAAATCGACTCATTTGAGCTGTGGTGCTGGAGAAGGTGCCTGCACATTCCTTGGACAGCAAAGGTGACAAACAAGCAGGTATTGGAGCACATAAAACCAGACATGCCACTGGAAGGAAAAAAATCACAAAACTGCCACTGACTTATTTTGGCCATATCATGCAGAAGAACTCACTAGAAAAAGCAATTATGCTTGGATTGGTCGCCAAAGAACATGGTGGCTAGACACCATAAAAGTCAACACTAACCTGTGCACGGAACAACTCAAAGCAACCGTAAAAGATAAGAAAACATGTAGAGAGCTGGCCCATAGAATCGCCAAGAGTCGAACACAACTGAATGGCTAACAACAACAACATTTAGAACTGAACTATAATGCATAAAAAAGCAAGATATACACCATTTTCTGATATATCGATGCTTCCTAATTAATGGGTTAGGTCCTATGCCCCCCTCCTGTTAAGCTGGATCCTATGACACTCT